>NW_009700657.1:0-22502 GCF_000703405.1 Apaloderma vittatum | reverse complement strand
TGGTGGCGTCCATCTGTCCCAGCTCATCTGCTCCCTCTTCTGCTCCCCAGCCTGACCTCCTCATCTTAGCATCAGGTCAGTAAACTTTAATTTTAGTTTAACCTCTGGGAAGTCTGTGCTAGCTGTGTAAGATGCAAGAGGTTGATACAAAGATGTGGGAGGAATTATTTCTTGGATGAATATTCAGATGTTCCTTGTCTCAGATTTTTGGACAGATTTTTGACTCTTAACAGAAAAGCAGAGGGCAGGTAAGAACTTCATGGGAATAGGCAGGATTCTCTGAAGTCCCCACATAATCTCTAAGCAATACTAAACAATCTGCAGAGGCTAAGAAGTAAATTCAGAGAAAAATTCCCACAATATATCTTATCTTGCACAACCACACTCAGTGTTTCTGGATCCTCGAGAATATCATCCTCAACTCTTCTACGTTTGCTCCCTGCTGAGGGAAAGTCCCCTGCTCCCATAGGAGACTGTTTCTGTTCCACCAGCTCCCTCCTTGCTCAGTCCTTGGTCTTTCATGTCCCACCCTGCACTCCTGAAGCCTCTTGGAGTGACTATAATGAACCCTCCTCCCCCTTTTATGACGTTCTTCCTGACCCAGGGGGCCCAGAAACAGCAAGAAGGCACCTTCATCCCTGCTGCGCAGCCACGTCCTGTAAGGCAAACAGGCAATGTTTGCGTAACTGCTTGGGAACACCCCACTGCATGGTGATAACCTCCCTCACAACAGGCCCACACAGCACAAATGTGAGGCGGGGAATGCCCGTGTAATTTACTGTCTATAATATTGCTCTTTCTGGACCCAGTAGATAATAAGATCGATATTTTTAAAGAATAAAGAATGTGAAAGCTGCCACTTGAGATCATACACTAGTCAGCTCCGGAGAGGAAAGAGCATAGCCTAGTCCATCACAGAATTGCAGAATGTCAGGGGTTGGAAGGGAGCTTGAAAGATCATCTAGTCCAACCCCCCTGCCAAAGTAGGATCACCTAGCATGTTGTTGTAGCTGGTGGTTCCTGTACTGAATAAAAACTTCCTGTTCTATAGTCTTGCCTTTATACACAGAGTTCAGAAGTGAGAGAAAAGCAAATACTTGATCATTACCAGAATGACTTAAGGATTAGAAAATCACTTCTTATAAGGATAAATTGTGAAATGGTCCTGAAAATAAAGTTTATGATGAAAAGTGTTAAACAACTATTTTCAAATGCATGCTGGGAAGTCCTATAGTTCTACTGATAAAAGCACAGCATGCCTTCAAACAACTGTACAGTATACCTTTAACATTTGTCATAGCTGTGTAAAAGTGTTATATTTGCAGGGGAAAAAAAGTCATATGTATTTTTTTTTCTATTTGCCTATTGAGTTAGGGATTTGATGTCATAAAAACCAAATGAAAGCACATATCGATTTTGTAATATGATAAATAGGGCTAGGAAATTTGTAATTTGATAGGGCTAGGAAAATGTTGGATTCGATGATCTTGAAAATCTCTTCCAACCAAAACTATTCCATGATTCTAAAACCTCATAACTTAACAGCTCCAAATGACTAAAAAGAAGTAGCAAAGGGCATTTGACTCACCAGAAATGCAGAGCAACTTACGCTGGAGATACTATCTTCACTTTTTCCTTTAGATCTAAAACCATAAAGAATTTATTTATTGCAATTTATTACACTTATTGCCTGAATGTTTTCACTGGATGGGGAGATGGATACAAGAGGTGGACTTTTCTCTTTCCTCAGGGTTCAAGCTTGCTTGATTGTTCCCCAGTGACAACACCATGGTTCGTTTGACTCTCACACAGGCTCTGACACCTCAGCTCAAAATGGGGGTTATATTTTGTGTTTCAAAATGATCCTCAGAGCCAATACAATTCATAGTTTAATGAGTTTTAATGTTATCAAGCAAATATCAGGTCCGAGGAAAATTTTAGGAAAGATAATAAGAACAGAAAGTTCACCACTCAGTACCACGGTTTTCTTCAACAAATTTTTGTCAAAAAATTTGAAGTTCAGTAAAATATTCATTAAGGTTTTTCTTCTTCCTAAGGCCATTCTTGACTGTTCCCACAGAGCATGGAATTGTTCACTTAGAGAGATGTGGATCTTCTGTAAGTGCAGGTTTGATCCTGTAAGCACCTGCTACTGACCTTTCAAATACTACTTTAAGAAATTATTTGTTGCACATTTGGGTTGGAACCTGTCAATCTGCAAAACAGAATAAGCTGTCAAGAGAGCTGTAAAAAAAAGCTTCCTGAAAATAAAGCCCGCTATCTTGTTCTTCCTTGTTGAACACGTCTAAAACAAACACTATTTCCATCATTATCTCTATGCCAAGGGTTAGGGCTGGGACAGATCAAACCAGGACACTCTGTGAACAAGTAGCAGGAGAAAAATAATAGCCCCCTGTCTAAAAAGAAGAGTTACCACGTAAGCCATGACACAAAACTGTAGTTCTTTTATTTGCTTAAAATCTTACAGGACACAAAATATATTGCATCCTTAATGGAAGAGAGATTATGAAAATCTATTTACTGAGTTCATAAAAGAGTAAATAGTGTATACTCTTTAAAAGCTTTTTTCTCTTTTTATAGATTTTTTTCAATTTTGGCAGTCCTATGTACAGCATTCCCTGTATTCTTTTATTTCCCTAGATGCTGTATATTAGGTAGGAACTGAGAGAATTTGATATGGAAATTCAGGTCTTAAAAACATTGACAACAGAGGTTTTATTAAAGTTAACAATATTGGTAATATTAAATTTCAGATGGCAAGCCAAATTCCTCGCTAACAGGTACGGAATTTTTCGCACTTCGTGCCTGGCTGCATTACATAGCTGTGTTTCTTTGTAATTATTATTATTATTATTTAAAAAAAAAAAAAAGCAAAAACCTTCCTGCCTGTGTAAAGCAGCAGGAACTATTTAGACAGTGCTGTGTGAGGGTGGACAGACTGTAATTCTACTAGATTAATTTCCAGCTATTTACCTACCCTACAGTCCAGAAGATGGATCAAATTTTCTTCATCACATGTTTAGAACTTTAAATTCCTTCTTACATACCATGAAAACAAGAGCTACCTACCAGAAATAACATAGTTTGAGATTGTTTTAGGTATCCCCATTACTATGTATTTCACAGATGTACTTTATTGCGTTGGTTGTCGCGTGTGCAACTACAAGCTGAATATTACTATGGACTCCTGAACATTGAATGACTACAACTTATGCCAACTACTTTAATCATGCCTACCTGAGGTCGCTGAGCAAAGAAATAACAAAAATTCTTTCACAGCTTCCAAAATGATAAGATTCAGTCGCACACACACACAAACATACAGAAAGTTCTGCATCCAACATCTAGGGGAAGAACAGTAAAAAAAATGGTGAGGGATGAGGCGTCTAACTAACTAGAGGTGTCCTTCTAAGCCGTGACAGATCCTCATGCTGGACAGTGATGCTGTCCATGGGCAGTAAAGAGCAGGCCAGTGAGGATTAGGCAGCCGTGCTGGCCAAACATGGACAGCACAGAACTACCAGGAAGATGCTGAGCTGTCTTTAAAGTAAGCCTAACCTTTGAATTTCAAATTCCGTTTTGAAATTTCACAATACAAGTAAGAGAAAAACCCTAGTACAAATTTCCAGACCTCTTACTGAAAAGTTCAGAAATGCCTGGATCAGATGTTGTGGTTTAAACATTAGACTGCCCAGAAAAGTTTTTCTTCACTGTAGCACCTTCAAAATTTAGGGTATTTCCATTTTCTATTTGCAACTGGTCCAAATCCCCTGTTTGTTTCTGTTGTCTGAGACAATACCTGTTCACTCTAGCATTCCTTTTTCTTCTTCATAACTTTTTCTTCTCAGCAATTAACTCATCAATCTCTCTTCTGTACTGTTAAATATCTTCTCCCTTCCTTTGCATTAATCCTGTGACTCTACCTAAATCAGTATGACCATTCCGAGAGGAAGCCACTTGGGTAATGTTTTAGACACATTATTGTTTCAAAAACCAAGAAAATTTCAGCAGCAAACCAAATGCAAACAAATGTACAAAGAGCTAAAAGAGTTCATGAAGTCTGGAACAACAATAATGATATACTTCTACTTTCTAAACAATAAGAAGAATTTTAATTTGTATTTGTTATAATTATAGCTACTAACGAATTATAAAATCCAGGTAAATGATTATGCCAAAATCCTAACTATCATGGAGGAATCATTATTTCTGGAGAAGTTATTCCAGAAGTATAGGACAAAATAAAGCTAAGAGTAAAATACTTCAGATATTCTGTTGTACTACATCTCAGTCTCAGCAGCCTGGATCATCCTCAAGCTCTCAAGAAAGACTCTGAGAGAAGAAAACTCTTCCAACTGTATCACAGAGTTTTTCTGTGAGGAAAAAAAATGTCGATGAAGAGTAGATGATGGTCACATCACTCTACCTGTAACTGATAAAAGCCTCATTAATTTCATAATAGCTCTCATGTTTACACAGCCTTGTATTCCTCTTTAATATCCTCCTCCTGCACAAAAGTTAATCTGGATCTTCACTCTTTATTCACTACTATTTCTAAACGTTCTTTAGAAAAACTCTGTTTTCTTGGATGTTTGGGGATTCTTTCTGCTTCTGGTTTATCCCAAGCTGCCTAAGCACCATCTGTGCTTAACACAGTTTTCTATTTGGCATAACCAGCATTGTCATGGAAAAGAAAACCCCATTATTTCTTGCAAGAGCCTCTCCGGATATTCCCAGGATTGGAATTAATTCATTCTTTGTGCAAGGAATGCTCACCATTTTTTTCACATCGATGGTTATACAGGGTAAGAATTCTTCTTTTTACTTGTACAGTCTTCTATTTTTCTAATGTTTTCTTTGACCACAAACTGACAGGATTTTCTCAACATTCTCCCCCATCAGCTTCTCTCTGTGCCCTTTCACTTGTCGCTTGCCACTTCAGATGTGGAAGAATGCTTTTCGTAGAGGTGCTGCTTCAAGTCTCATGCTTGGAGAAGTGAACAGGTAGGTCTAGCTATGTCGTTTTCTCAAGCATTATATATGATACTAATTAGCCTAAAAGTTACCTGTGATTTGAAGATGAGGCTGAATGCAAAAGTTTCAGCAGGTCCATATTAGGAAACATCAGATTTAAGAAAAAGTTCATAGTATATTTACTGCTGTGGTAAAATTAGAATTGCATACTTGGAGTACTACAGACATGCTGAAGAGTCCTAAACATATTAGAGTGATTAGCAGATGGTCAAAATTTAACAACAGCCTGCTGCTCAGCTCTCTGCATGCTGCGAACAGCAGAAACAACCTGAATAGAGCCAAACCTGCACCACATCTTCAAAATGTACTTAAAAATAATAAAACGAAATTACTGAGCAAAAAAGTATGAGAGAAACAGGGTACTGCTTTCCCAATTTAACACCTCATCTGTTTAAATTATTAAGCTATGTGATACCTTCAGGTCAGTTTTACCTCTAGTTGAAGCTATGTTTCCTTCAAATACAATTTCTTATTCATTCACTCCCCCCAACCCCCCCTCCACATGCAATATAAATGCTCTTTAAAACAAATGAAACTTAACTTTATGTGCATTTAGTGATTCCAATGACTCCTTGATATTACTGTGTGAAGTACAGAAAACAATTTATATTTCTGCCAAGAAAGTTTGCTTTTCCAGAGGCAAATTTCCTGAGCCACTTGTGTAATGAAAAAAAGTAACATCTCACTCTCCACCTAGGCAGTAGGAAGTTAAACTTCAGTGCTTTACCACTTGTTCACTCATGCTTTTACTCTTCCCCTGACACAGGCGCACACTGCTAACCTGTTGTTTCCATATGTCCACATCTGGACCAGATGTTCATATTCCACACGCATACCTAGGGTTTCTCTCTCTGTATATTGGTGGTTAACCTCACTGCTTCTGCAGTTAATTCTCATGTACCTCATATGCACCCTTTTAGCCTCTCAAAGCTGACCAACCTCCAGTACCTCTGTTTCCTAAATGCTATCACCTTTCCTACAACTAGCGTTTCCCTGATGATTGTCTTCTTCTGTGTTCACTCCAAACTAATCATCTCCTGCCTTCCAAATTCGCTGTAATACAGCTGACGTAAAATCACTCCACAAGTCAAAATTTAAGCTTTTCATCAGTTGCGGGTAACCCTCCACTACGAGTGACACATAATATACGTAATACAGGCTTTCATACATTTCACTCTCAGATCCCATCTTGTGTTAAAACCAAACCTTTCTGCCTGCATGCAGAGACAAGAACTAAAGGTGAAAAGTGGGAAATTTCTCTTGCCCGCTGGAACAGGGAGCAGCCACAAAGACTGTAGAGGCTCAGAGGAGAGGAGGGAAGGAGTACTTGCTATATGACAACATTAAAAACCTGACAAGCCTACGACTCACCTGTAATTCTTCCCCATCTTTGTTAGTGTGCATGAACGAGGTCTCCATCCAGGAAGGATGTGTAGCTGCATGTGGTCTAACTGCACTTTTTTAAAAAAAAAAAATATTTCTTTAGAACTAAGATGCTAAACACTTACTTGAGGAAGTTTACAGATGTGATTGGACTAGCTCTAATCCTCAAATAAAAAAAGAATACGAAAAGGCAGAAATAAGTTTGAATTCAAAGAGCAAATATCACAAATAACTTTAATTTATTAATTCCCTGAATAAAATAATTTTAAAACCTGTGACACATGCAGTAGTAAAATAAGAATAATAGTTTAAAATAAGTAATTCAGACTTTCTGAGTTGAGGGTGTAAGATTGCCCTTTGCCAGATCATAAATGAATGAAACTCATAAAGTTTACATGCCATGTAGTCCAGTTGGAACAAATACCCGCTAAAGTGGTACTGCTGAGATTAACGTGCCCTAAATAATGCATTTCGCTCACTCATTAAAAATTCTTCATCTTGCTAGAAATGCTGGCTTCAAGAAATAATGTATTATTCTCAAATGGTACTTGAATTCTGATTTTCTAAAGTTATTATGGTCCTCTCTTTGGCCAGTGTAAGAAAGTCCATCTGAGCTCAGCCTGGTATTTTTGACAGTTAATTCCTTGTTAGGAAATAACCTGTTTCACCTGCATTAGACCATTCGAGACAAGTTGTAACTTGAGTGCTCTGAATCACATCTCTGGATGGAGTTTTATATCTCTGTTTATAGAGAGATCTTGACCGTCTAACTTCGATTCTCTTGGCCATACCTGAGATGTCTCACACAGACTGCACTGACGTTAATAGCAATTTAAGCTGCTTATTCACCAGTTTGAAAGATGCTGTAGTCTTTAAAACCAGCAAGCAAAAATGCACAAAAATCTTAAATGGAGGCAGATTTGCAATACTGTGCATATTCAATTTAACGGGGTTTGTGTTTGTGAAAATCTAAAATGTGCAAAACTGCCAGAATAGATCTCACATATTTGCACATTGCAATTTTTTAAAAAAGAAGTAAAAGAAAGTTCTGACTTCTGGTTGAAGATAATATGCATTTTTTCCAATACATTAATGCTGTTTTCTCAATGCAAGTCTACAGAAAGATATGTAGTGGAAAGGACTAAACACAATTTCAAGCAATGACCACGTGTAAATCAGGAGGCACAAGTTTCAGTTTTACTCTGTCAAATACTAAGATCATTACATGCATCAGTAAGAACATGATTAAACCAAGCCTGGCTGCAAAATAATTCATTTCTTGATCATTTTATTGCATTTACATGTTTAGGTTTCTTCTTCATTCTTCCCCAGTCAGTGGATCTTTTTTTAAATTAAAGTATTGCAGAATACAATACTTTTAGAATAGTGGTGCCAGCAACAGATAAAGTGAGTTTACAGTCTTAATCTTATATATGGCTGCACATTCCTTTATTAACCATCTTTATTGCTATGCAATTTGAAATTATGAGCTTTCAGTCAAAGTGGGAGGAGGTTATTTTTCACATAGCAAAGCCTGCCAGGGGTTGACTGAGGAAACAAGAAGTATTATTTGTGAATGGCATCTTCATACCTGAGGATTTCAGTTCCTAAGATCTACCTTTCAATAAAACTTGTTATTGTTTTGATTTGTTGTTCTAGAGAGCAGAAGGAATTAAATTGGAGAAATACTGCTGCAGTAATACATTTCAGTCCTTTCCCCTATAATAAGTATATAGCCTACAGCCATGGCTGAAGACCTGGCTAAACTTGTCTTAGATGATTAAAATAAGCCCAAAGTTCCATTCTAATCCCTATTAAATGTTTTATTCCCCGTTTCAGAATTAAGCACTAACTGACACTCTAAAGTGAAACAATAAAAATCAAAATTACACCTTCTTGAAGAACTTCACAGTAAGCCTGCAAGGTACTGCACAGCTCCAAAAAAATAAATTAGTAGCATGCCATGAGGAGAATGCACACCTGAACACACCAGGACAGGCAGGTTCCCTGCTGATGCATGGCAGGGCAGAAGAGAATACACTCAGCATCAGCTGCTGTTACTAAAAAAATAAAATAATAACTCTTCCTGCAATCAGATTTTCTCCCTTCTTATTGACAAATTCTTTTTAAACTACTGTAAGATGGTTAGTATTAGTTGTACTTAGGATTTCTTTCATGTGGAAGGAGAAGGGTAGATAAGTGCAGCTAACTAATTATTTTTTCCTTGTTTTAGTTTCCCATTATATCTGTAAGTTCTATGAGCAGTTAAAATAAGAAATAAAGTTTCATTTTTGTATTATCCCCACTACTCAACAACAGTTAAAAAAGTTAAACGAAATCTGTTTACCTTAATCTAAATGGATGAGAACAATCAAAAATATTTATTTAAGTGTCAATTTTTGAGAAACTAGCATATATCTTTAGACTTCTGCAGCCCAGTGTTACACGAAAGTCTCTTGGGGAATTTGAAAGCAAACTTATAGCTTGAGGCACTATGGATGCATTTTACTGTACTGTGCAGTTACCACTGGTTTTAACATTTAAAGTGCCTATTCCCTGACAATAGTGCTCTGGCTACCATGAGCTGCTCAGTTTCAGATTCCAGCTATGATGGACGCATTTAACAAGCCAAGTCAATGCTAAAGCATCTGCCCTGAAGTCATTTTCGATATCACTAAAATTGAAATGCATTATTACAATGAAACATAGCGTAAAAGCAGCAGGATCTTCAGCTTTCATCTCTCTCTCGCAGTCATGTGTTCCATTTCAAAATGAAATTCAAAACTACCTAAACCCAAGGTGCAACAGTTTATAAGTATATAATACTCCTCATTCTGTGATATTCATTCCATTAATTTCATGGGTTTTGCATACGTGATTACATAGCATGAAAAGGAAATTATTCAGTGTTTTCACTCTTCTTGCAAGTCTTAAAGTGCTCATCTGATAACGAGATTTTTAAGAGAGCAATGGGTTTTAACTTTCTAATTTCATGTTTGTCTTTTCTGGTTTTAGGTCCTTGGGTCAACACGACTTGAATTTATATTGTGTGACTTCTGTTTTGTTCTTAATATTTTGCAAACTAATAAACTTCAATACCACAAAACTGTGCCGACACCTGCCAAAAGTGGCTCTTTTTTTTTCCTTTCACGTGGTTGAGAGTAACAGAAAAAGCGGGAAGAGATTTGAAAGGTACATTCAGTTCTGAAGGACAGGTGTTGTAACCTGTCAGATTTTGTTTCTAATAATTCTATAGCAAAATAAATTAAAAAATAGTATTCCATGTTCTCCATTTGGGGTGCTCCAAAATTGCGGCACACAGGAGTATTTGCAACATTTAGATGGATGCTTCTTTATGTTTCCAAGTATTTGTAAAGCTTTAGGTTATTCTCACACAAATTTCATTATTTTAAAGTCATGAAATACAATTTTCAGAGTTAATTGTAGAGCAATCAGTAACGGGACTAAGAACCGTTAATCCCCCTGGAGATAAGGTTTTAAGTAAGCTGTTTCTTAGTCAGCTCTGATTCCATTCCTTTGTAGAAGTGTATTCATATTTTTCAATTCACTTAGTTTTGCTTCTTTATTTAATTCATTGATAGGAATATCAGTGAATTCCAGACTTCTCAGTTTAGTAAGGACCTGAAAATAACTGTTTTTAAACAACTTAAGACATGTTTTAATATGATTTTATTATATTAGCAAATAGTGCAGAACATCAATAAAAAATAACTTAAAATAAGTAACAGTCACAGCAGACTCTAGCATTTTAAACATGTTTTCATTGTAAATGTACTTATTAATTCCCTTACTTCACAAGAGTATTCTTATATCATTTGAATCATTTCTTTAGCAAAGACTTTAATCAGAAAACCAACTTTCAGAGTGCCTGAGCACTGGTATGTCTGGCAGTCTCAGCAGCAGATGAGGTAAAGATTCTGTAAATGGTAAAAGTGACTTGTCATGTTATGGAAATAACCTACTGCTGACCTACTGACCATACAAGCTGCCTGTCTGTAGAATATTCTTATAAAACACAGAAATACTGCAGCAATATCCAACTTTATAGTCCTTTAATTATGAATGTGAACACTGATAACTGCCTGAAGTAATTCATATGGAAATCACAGAATCACAGAATTTGCTTCTGCTGTAGTCTGATGCAAATAGATGTTTCTGCATCTTTTCTGAGTCTTAATTTAAGAGAGGAAGAACGGCCACTGGAACCAGGTGCAGCAGCTCTTGAAGCCAGGGGAGAGGTTGTAGTAAGATGATAATTCAGACCCAACTTTAACAGATTATCAAGGACTACACTCCAGTCTCCTTTCCAGCATACTTCCAGATACTTCCATTGCACAGTTTCAGCACAAAAATGATATAGTACAAGCAAATGATATTTCAGATGACGCTTACAGGTACCGTGATGAGGCACACGAAATTGGTAAATGCATGTGTGACTCCCTAAAACTGACGGCGTCTTAAATTACACAGAGTAACACATGATACTGGAGCGAGAGCCGAGGCTATCAGTTTGCTCTGTCAAAAGTTAGATTACTCAAAAAGTTTCAGCCATGATAATAAGAAGGAAAAGTCAAGATACACGAGAATTTTTAGGACAGGAGGTAGTGAAGAGATGGGGTTTGTGCCCAGTGAAATGAGGTTCACTGAAGCCCATGGAGAAGGAGTTCTTTTGGTTACACCGGACACTGGACCTGGCTTCTGGGGAGTTCACAGAGACAGACAGAATGACAGACATAGATCATCCTGGCTCCTCTGGCTTGGCCTTAGACTTAAAAAGGCAAACTTAATCACTAATTATGTGCTGCAAGACATTTGTTGTGACACGTTAGATTAATGATCCTCTTCCCTTAATTCTCTTAATCCTCATCTTACTTGTGCCCTAGTTAAAAAATGAAAGACCTCAAACAAATTCTGCGGTTTATCAGTTTGCTTGGGTGCAACAGTCCTGTATCCAGGGATTTTGGGTGATTTCAGGCACCAACAAAATACAGAAATTTGAATCCAGCTACTTGCTGAACCAGTCTATCCAGTATTTATATCAGTAGAGCTGCCCGTAAGGAGAATTTTACCCTGCATTATGGACCAATCTCTTAATTGTACACTTTTTTCTTCATTAGTTATTTTCTTCAGCCAATATGTATACAAATATATACATATACATTGTAATACTGTAACTTTCATATACAGAACAAGACCTGGCAGTGGACTTGAAAAATTTGTCTATTGCCACTAGGAAATGTCAGTGCTTATTAAGCTCATGAATGAAATGAAATGAAATTAAATGCCAGGCTTCCTTAATATATAACCTTCTGGGCCTGCTAATTAATGCAGATCCACTAGTAAAACTTCATGGCAATTTGACCTTTCCCAAACAGTAATTCCTCATTTATGCTCAATTAGGAGGGTTTTCCTCCCTTAAAAAACAGACAACAATAAATTAATTAGATACCTAAAATAAAACTGTTGAAATTGCAGTTGATTTTTTCTGATCAGTCAGTACCAGGTATTTTACACCTTTGGTTGGGAATAAATGCCTGCATGCAGAGCTCTTTTTACAAAGATTTAATATAGCAATGTGCCCAGGAAATTGCCTCTTAATTTAGTGTTTACACATCCTTGCCAACAGCAGTTTAATTTGAGATATAAAGCTCCCCTTGGTACAAGATTGTCCTGCCAGGTACATGTAATACAAAGAAACATCTGGAGAGTTCAGTGAACATCTTTGTGGGAGGGTAAGTGGGGGCTTCGTGTTAGTGTTGAGATTTTTATTGCTGACAGCAGTTTTTGAATTCCACGCCATTGTTTAACCTTCAATATGTTTACTCAGGAGTATATTTTAATTCAGTATCTTATTTCACGCTTTTCCCTACACCTGAGTGATAATGTTGTAGACCAAACTGCATGCTGAAATGAAAATGCCGAGCTAAGAATTTCTAAATCTTCAGTGTTCCTGCTTTTAGAATTTTCATAATATAATTGTCTGGCTTTTTTCTAGACTTCTGCTGTAAAAATATCATCCTCAAGGCAAACTGAGTGAAGCGTTACAAATAACTGCTTTATGATGAACCAGTTTAAGAGTATTTTGTGTTCCATTTCAAAATTATACATACGTATATGCACACATAGGACCATAGAATCATAGAATGTTTTGGGTTGGAAGGAACATTTAATGGTCATCTAGACCAACACCCCTGCAATGAGCAGGGACATCTTTAACTAGATGGTTGCTCAGAGCCCTGTCCAACCTGATCTTGAATGTTTCCAGGGACAGGACACTGACCACCTCCCTGGGCAACCTGTGTGAGTGTTTCACCACCTGCATTGTAAAAAATGTCTTTCTTATATCTATTTTGAAAAAGAATATATTTTAAATGGAAAGGGCTAGATTGTTTGTTTTTTTCATAACAAATGTCCAGGTCTTCTTTGTTTCATTGGTAATTTTTAACACCACAGGACTGACTTTTCAGCAAAGTCTCATGTAGACAGTGGAAAAACTTGACAAAGCCAGTGGCGAATAATTTTACTGCTGATTTCAACATGTCACCTGTGCGGCCACCTCTTGCTGTGGTAACGTGACATGTGCCAGAAAAAGTGCCACCCACAGAAGGAGTCAGTAACCACCAGGTTCAGGACTGGTGCCATGCTTCAGTAAGTGCTCGTCAACCTTTTAGGTGACACCGTTTCCTTTCTCATTGCAAGGCACTATCACAATCTCTGTGGTCTGTCACTGACCATCTCAGCTGGAGAGACGGTGACTGATAAATAAGAATTGGCAGCTCGTGAAAACAGGGGATACGTGCACAGAGATCATCTTGGTATGCCCTCAAGGCCTTTTAAGTTACTTTGCTTGTAATAAGAGGATGCCAGAAGACGTTTATAGTCTATGTATAGCCCATATATATGTGTGTGTGTATATATATATACACACACACATATACACAGCTGTATGACAAATGTGAAATATATACGGTGGTTTTGCTTCATACCTGCAGCAATTCCAAAACCATTTCCACACTTCCTTTTCCCGTAGCTGCCTTTTTCTAAAATATAATCTGCCTGACAAATACCATCACTATCATATGCTTGAGCGTATGCTGTCGTGCTGCGAGAAGGTTGCTCTGTGGAGTTGCAGGCTCATCCCATCAGTAGATCATCCTGCATTAATGCCTCAGGCACTAATGCTAAGTAATCTGTTCTGACTTCCCTTAACTAATAAGTGACTCTCACTCCTTATCAGAGTAACAAGTAACTGCAAGAGCTTTGTAAACAGAGAACATCACTAGGCTTTGTTCTGCTAATCTGTCTATATCCTTGATTACACAAGAAACATGAGGACATGACAAGAGAAAAGCATCTCAAGTCCTCAATGAAGTATTAGGGCATCAAGTTGTGGTGCAGTGCTTGATGTTATATCCTGCATGCACAACCCCTGTTTCCATACAGCAGTTTGTTATTCTGTTTTGCCTAGGACTCTCTAGGACTGTTGGGACTCAGACTGTAGCCCTGTATTTTATGGTCAGCAGTGCAAATTACGTATCACAAAAAATAAAAGGAGATCGTACAGTTGTGCTAGTTTAAATGGGAATTTGCTGCACCCAATTTGTGGTCCTGTAGTGCTTGCACAATCACCACAGTCTGGCCTTGCAGTAAAGGAGAACACAGCACTTGGTCTTTTTCTGCATCCCATCCAAACACAGATGCTTCATATTAGCAGCGTGCTTCAGTCTTTTCCAGAATCACCAGTACTCTAAGCCTGCTTGGTATTTTGTACATTCCAGTCATGAACAGTCACTGGGAGTGTGGGAGGAGCTCATCACATGAAAGATAAGGAACTATTTTATAACCTGCCAGAATGCTTTTCCCCTAAGGGCCATAAGACTGGGCATCCCTGATCCTCAGGGCAAATTCCAATATTCTGATCTCACTTGCTCAGGTTTTATGCTTCTACAGCTCCACTGATTTCAGTGAGTTCACTGCCGAATTCAACCCCAAATATCAAACCCAAAATAGGTGAAATACTTTCTCTTACCAAGTGGGAATTTTTGTAATCTCAATCACTCTGCTTTCCAAATATTCTGCCATTTAAAATTAGGCACTTGGGGGAAGATGTTTTCATGCACGCAGATGAAGACAACAAAATTGACTATAAACATTTGCCTTGTCCAGTATGGGAAAGGGATATTACATATTGACAGGATGAGTGCTCTTCAGTAACTTGCCATGAGCCAGCAAGAGCTATGGGCAAAATAAGAACCCACTGTGGCATATCACTGCTTTGCAGTTGCCTCTCCTAAAACCTGGTCTCTGAAAAACTTCAGCACCTCCTACCGATTCATTCTGAAGTGCTGAAGTATAAGAACTGGCCATCAGCCAGCTGAGAACTATCTTTAATGATTTCTCCCTTTTGCACTCAAAGATAATAGGAAAGTCCTGCAAGAACACGTGAGAGTAGCTAATAACTGGGTCTTCAAAAGAAGGGGAGCATCTTGCAAGGCAGTCGCCTTACAAACTTGCAATATTTTGTGCAGCCAGAAAGCAGCAAATGTGAAAGACGTCCTTTCCCTGATTAGCCCTGTCAGAGAAGTCCACATCTTGTTTCTAGAATGCTCTTTCACATGTAGTTATAAGAAGATAGAATGTTTTAGAATAGAAGAGATCTTTAAAAGTCATCTAGTCCAACCTCCCAGCAGTGAGCAGGGACAACCTTAACTAGATCAGGCTGCTCAGAGCCCCATCCAGCCTGACCTTGAGCGTCTCCAGGGATGGAGCTTCCACCACCTCTCTGGGCAACTTGTGCCATTGTTTCGACACCCTCATTTTAACAAAAAAAATCTTCCTTATACCTAGTCTAAATCTATCCTCTTCCAGTTTAAAACCATCAGCCCTTGTCTGTCACAAAAGGCCCTGCTAAAATGTTTGTCCCCATCTTACTTATAAGCATCCTTTAATTCTTGAAAGGCCACAATAACGTCTCCCTAAAGCCTTCTCCAGGCTGAACTGCCTCAACTCTCTCAGTCTGCCTTCCTAGGGAAGGTGCTCCAGTCTTCTTATCAATTTTGTGACCCTAACATATAGTATTACTGTGATAAAGTCTGCTTGAGCAAGACTTTGCCTGATACTCCTCAGTACCTCTTAAAAACAATTTTAAAATACATTGTGCTTTCAGACGGGTTTATTTGTAACAGATAACATTTGCACTAGGAACTGGTGTAGTGACTGCATAAACAGAAGCAGATACAGTAATGATCCTTCCAGGCTGCTTTGTCTGAAGAGTTCTTCTTCAAAATATTCAGGTTATTTTTGGAGATTGTTTCAAGAAGTTCACTTCCTCACAGAACAGATCAAAAAAATCTAGTTCTCCCCTTAGCCAGTATAGGGCTTGTAAAATGGAATCAAATGGAAAACCTTAGAACTGACGGTGGAAGGAGGAACACTTCAATAACACCATGTTACTTGTATTCAATTCATGTTACTTGATTCTGTGATTCCAGAGTAAAATTCACTGACCCTTCACCAGAGCCAGAACCACACTGCCCTGCTGGTACATGTGAAACTACGACACAGTGGAAAGCATCTCCCTATTCCAAAACACTTTAATAGTCCTTGTCAGTCTAATACTTGAGCACGACAGAGAAATCAGTGAACCTGAATAATACTACAAGGAGCTGAAGATGTTGGTTTAGGTAACAGAAACCATGCAAGAGGAAAACCAGGCATCTTACATGAATGCGCTGAGTATGTTCTGAAGTTGAGAGAAAGACACAGGCACTTCAAAAGATCTGTCTCAAATTTGGATGGTCTTCTTCAACCAACACAAATTTCTCTCTGTTGACTAAAAAGGGAGTAAAAGTTGCTTCGAGGACGAATCTCACTTTTAAGCGTCTCCAGGAAATGAGATCAATACCACACAAAGGTGTATTCTTAAGATTCCTGAGGAGTTTGAAGCAGAATCAAAAAGTAAAGCTAGCTCTTTCACAACCTCTTCTAGTAGTTCAACCACTGGTCAATCTACTACATGTTTTATTCATTTTATTACTATTGATAGTATTTGATCTTTATATATAATATTTTTATAGATTTCGTATTACATGATTTATTAGTTTTCTACTATTAACTTTCTATTTAATTAGCACGTGTTTTATTTATCTCAACCCTACTACCATTGAATCACCATATATATACTATAATACAGACAAAACAAATGATAAAGGGGGAAAAATATTTAAGTAGCAGCTCTTAACATATGTTTATGCGAAGTGGTAAACCAGATGGGAGAAAATTCAAGTATCTAATTCTAGCAAAACAACATTCCGTGCCTTAGAACAATTCTCTGCTGTCTTAAGAAGTGTGGTCATCTTAGCAGAATAGAGCTATATATGGCTATATGGAAAATAATCCACATTAGATCAAGGCAATGTATCTGCAGGGAGGAAGCAAAGCTGGTACCTGTTGTTAAATTAACATTGTCAAGTAAATAGCTATCTCATATTAAGCTTTTCTTTGTTGAAAAATGTGCATTTGTTCCTAGGAATGGCAACATAATAAGCAGAAGGTTGGGCCTCATTCATTTAGAAGGAAGGAACACAAACAACATCTCTGGGCAACTCCTATGCCATGGACAGGATAGTTGCCACCCCCTTCAGTCATGGTTGTTCTCCATGGAAAAGCTTGCTCTCCTTTAGTATTCACTGGCCGCTGGTAGGAAATAAGTCCATCAGGAATGGAAAAGGTCATCCATTGGTGAAAAGTTTCTTTGCCATTGGCTGAGAAGTGATTTTGCCTGCAGTAGGCTGCTCAGAGTCCCACATGAAGAGCCCCCAGAAGTACATCACTAGAAAAGGCCAAAGTTGTCAGCTTTGGTAGATGTCTGTTGCTTGGAGGCTACCATTTTCTGTGAAGCTTTTGTGGCCAAGTAGCTGCAAATCAAAGTCAAATAGTCTCCATTCATCACGCTTTAGGTTTAGATTTCAGCTACATCTATCACACATCTTAGAGTCACACCAAGCCCCAATGGGGACCTCATAAAACTTCAGCTTCCACATCAAATGGCTGCTTTAGGTGCAGCAGACTGTTTCTTTAGGTTTGGATTTGTTTTCACTGATGCTGTTGTCTTTTTGTTAAATCAACACAGTTTGTGTCTGAAGAGGCTGTACTGTTTTTCTTAAACATGTTTTATGATTACTGGCAAATAATAGCTTTAACCTCTCATGAAAGAGAACAGAGTGACTCCAGCATATAACCGATCCGAGCAGACAGCTCAAAGCTGCAATCTACTCTTTAAGTCAATGTAAACTGACAGTGTGAATAAGTACCTTCAAATCAAGAATGGCTCAGAAAATACTTACCAGGTGTAGTTATTTAAACAGAGCCCCCACAGAAATCTCATCATTCAGACACGTAGATGAGGTGTTCCACTCCAGTAATCCTTCCTTGGTGATGGAAATAACATTTTCATGTTTAGATAGTGTTAAATCTTGTTTTTAAAAATGCTTCAGTGGAAATATGCGTTTGTTGTTTGTCATGCTTGCTTTTCAAAAAAGCTATTTTTCCTTCCCCTGTTTTTCTGCAGCTGTTAAGATCATGGATGAAGCAGAATCGTCAGGTGATGACATTTTGGTTACAGCCAGCATTTACGAAACGTTGCCTTTCTTTATCAGTTCAAGTACCACGCAGCCTGAAGGTGTTATCATAGACGCGCTACCATCAGACCAAACGGCACCGCTGCCGGCAGCAACCAGCCCACCGTACAGCCCCTCTGAGATCATCGAACAGTCCCTTGAGGCACCGGATTCTCCGATGCCTGCACCTGAGAGCTTTCCTCCTGATGACACAGGGCCGGGAGTGCAGGATATTGCTGCCGAGTTAGATCACATGGGCGCGATGAGCACGGCAGCGCTGGATGACGCGGAGCACGGCAGTGGTTACATCTCAGTGCTCACAACTGAGCCTGCAGAAGCCACGCCAGCTCCTACGCTGAAGTATGTAACTACCAGCTCCATGACAACTGCAGCCAAAGGCAAAGAGCTAGTGGTTTTCTTCAGCCTGAGGGTAACCAACATGCACTTTTCCGATGACCTCTTCAATAGGAGTTCGCCAGAGTACAAAGCACTAGAACAACAGTTCATGCAACTGGTGGGTGAAAATCAACTTGAACAACACACGCGCTAGCTGGGTACAGCTTAGAGAAATGCACTGAGGAGAACAGTATTTAAAGAATACCAGAACCTGCTACAATTCAGTCTGATAAGTGGTATTTTTAAAGGATTCGTAAGCCTGAGATGGTCTCTGGGTACAAAGAAAAAGTTTATGAAAGTCAGTGATGAAAGTTTTTTATTTGTTTAAGAGACTCCAGATAGACGTCTGGCATGTGATTTATTTGGCTTTCTCTTAAACTCACGTCAACAGTATAGTAATGCTGATTACATCTAAGGCTTGGGTCTACATGCTGGATTTAAAAATAGGTTTTCAAAATATATCATAGCTTAGCAGGGGGAATGTGATTAGATATGGATTTTCTCTATGGGTACAATAGGGCAGCAGTTCAGCTCAGTAACATGCCTATTATGCTATGCCCTAACCTGCTTGGATTGAATATTTGAAAATAATTAAAGTTGGCTTTGAGCAAGGTGATTTTTTTCTTTTCCAGATGAATAAACTCCCCAGCTGCTGTGCATTTCATTACAGGGGAAATTGCTGCCCATCCATCTCAATATATTATTGAGAGACATGCAAAAATCCTGAAGATAATGCTAAACACAAAAGTGAATTTGGTAGTTTGGAGTTTAACAATTGTATTAAATTCAGAGAAATAAAGATGGGATGTGTGTACTTGTTAAGTGAATATAAGAGAAATTAAGAGCAGGTAGATATTGACAGTAAGTTAAAATAAAGGCAAATTTCTGTTTTGCAGCTACTTCCATACCTTCAGTCCAACCTTACAGGGTTTAAGCACCTGGAAATACTTAACTTCAGGAACGGAAGTGTGATTGTGAATAGCAAAATGAAGTTTGCCAGGACAGTGCCATACAACATCACAGAAGCGGTACACTGCGTTTTGGAAGATTTCTGCGACGCCGCAGCTCAGCACCTCAATTTGGAGATCGACAGCTATTCCCTGGATATTGAGCCAGGTAAGATCGCATTACTGATGTCTGTGCAAAACCAAAAGCAAGCAGATAATCTTTTCCACACGGTTATGGCTTTGGAAGTATTACTGGTTTGGAAATAACGGTATTAGACTATCCCAATGACCGGGAGTAATAAGGAAAAGCAAGATGTTGCAAATTATCTGCAGACATATTTTCATATGACAGTGAGATGCTGGAGGTGTTGGCCTGCGTGTGGACATCAACTGCTTTCCAAAATCAAATATAGTACAAAAATTCTCTAGAATAAGGACTGGAGGAAGACAGCTATAAAGAATGCAAGCATGCATCTTACAGGAGCAGGTTATGCTAATCCTGCACCCGTGTATGTAAACCCAATTTCTGATTATTTTTGCAGTTTTGTAAGGAAATCGTAGTTCAGAGCATCATTAAATCTGTTTTTTTAAAGGTTACAGAGTTGAAGGCAAAAGGAGATAATTTCTAGGAATAATTGGATTCTCCAGATACTCATCGGCCGAAGCATGACTATATACAGCATCCCATAGATCTGTAACTCCAGAATCCCTCCTGATTTAACACCTTGCAAATAAGTTTGCAGTGTTTGTTAAACAGGAGAGTCAATAACAACGTATCTGGATGCTATTATTATATCAGAAGCTGAAAGTTTTCAAAAACTATGTTGTTTTATAAAATTGAAGCCTAGATCTCTTTTCAGATTCTGGTAGTTATTTCAGGGCTGAATTTAATTCCACTGGCACAGAGAGCAATACCAGTACCTTGGCATGCAGCTGTCTTCAGCAGTGTTGGTTAAGCTATCCTGTTACATACAGATCTCTGACAATTCCAGGACAAAAATCCAGTTACAATTCACACAGGCAGTTTCTAACATGTTTTCATTTTACAGATCAACTTGTGGCTGCTAAGAGCATAGGCAGTGGGAAGTTAACCAAATCACAGTATTTGAACTTTCAAATACTGCCACGATAAACTGTTATTTTGCTGAATAAAGTATTAAATGAGTTCACTAGAAAGGGTGAACTTTGGGCTACCACGCATTTTCTGCTTTGGTAATAACTTCCTGTTAAACAAAAAATAAAATAAGAAAGCTGCAACAATGCAGACACACGTAATAATTTTTAAATGTTTAAGTTAAAAAATAAATTACATTTTAAAAATAAAATAATAATTTAAAATATTTGATAAGCACAACATTTTAAAATCTTTCCTTTTCTTCTACATAGGCCGCTTTACTGATATGGTATTTCAACATCAATTTGAGAAAACAGTATCACGAGTTTGCCGAGAAAGATATTCTTTCAGGGCTTATGAACACTAGTAAAATGTCAAAATTGAATAAAATACATTTAGAAATCCAGTAGATTACCACACGTGTTTCAAAGACCTACTGTCTTCTCACTTCATTAAAAAAAAAAAGAACAAGAAAATAACAAAGAAAACCCCCAACTTGTTTAGAAAATTAAGGTAATCTAAACAAAATCCTATTTATTGTGAAAGTAAGAGCCATCTAGTGGCAATAATGTTATACCAAATGGAAACGTTGATGGGAACTGGCTTCAAAATACGCATCAAGACACAGTAGCTGCAAAGGGCTGACTCCACTGCTCATAAATAACACCATAAAGAATAAACAGCAAGTTTTTTAAAAAAAACCTATACGCCTTATTTTTGTAATCTAAACCAAGTGAAGGCACAGAAAAGACGATAAAGTAAGGCAGCTACACAGCCCCATTAAGGAAAATGAAATATGATCATAGAAAAAAAAAAAAATGACCCTGTAACAGAGCGAAATGCTCCTGCCAAGCTCTGCTTGTCAAATGGAAACACACTAAGGCCTTTAAGCTTCTGAAAACTGCAGGGCTCTTAATTTCTATCATTTAAGCATAACCTAGAATGTGTCTGAGCGTTCCAGTACTACTGTATAGAACGTGATGCTCATTTTTAACTGAAATTAGTACTAGTACGGAGTATGAAGTGGCTCCAGGAGAAGAGAGGCATCCTTATCCTTGCCCGTGATCTCTAAGGTCCCTTCCAACTTAAGCCATTCTCTGATTCTATGAAAATTCTCAGCCCAGTTAGCACCTATGGCTATGAGCTGCAATACCCAGCAAGAATTTTCTTTTTAAACTACAGAGTTTTCTTCTTATAAAATATTAAGCCCACATCACTAAAAAGAGCCAAGTAGCCCAGCTCATATCTACGTATCTGCTCTCATTTCCTTCTCTACACTCTCTTTTCACGTTTTTGTACACTTTTTTTTGGCCTTTCTGGATTCACATATCTTACTGAAACTGTTTGTTGGCAAGAACAGAATTTGTATGCCTTGGTCTGCTTCTCATCATGACCCTTTTTGGGGTCTTTTTATTTTTTTTCATTTCTAGCAAGCAGAGAATGGGAAAGGAGAAGTAGACTTGTGGGACAGCTGAAGGCAGGATTTGAAGCTGTCTCTGATTTGGGCCTTCCCATGAACAGCAGCAGGCTAGTTTTCCCTTAATCTCACAGAAACATCCCTTGCTCATGTTTAATGAACAACAACAAAAAAAAAACAGCAAGTTTTTCCAATGTTACCACATAACCTAAAAAAAAAAAAAAAGCCCTGCAAGCACATATTTTCTTGAGACAGTGCCGGGATTTCTAGGTTGCCATCCTCATAGTATTGTGCAATATTCAATAATCTAATTCCCTCCTCTTGTCACGTCCTAAATGATGTGTTTAAGAAAGATCATTACCACTGTAATCATTTCTTACACATATGCAAGGCTGTAGCACAGTATCCACGAGTCTAAAACCAGCACTTGCAGTTAAAAAAAAGATTCAAATATGCAAGTGTGAAAATCCTTGTCAGTGAGACAAAAATAAAACAGTTTAACAGTGATGGGGTAGAAAATATATAAATATAAAACTTAAAATATAAAGCAT
>NW_009700656.1:0-424 GCF_000703405.1 Apaloderma vittatum | reverse complement strand
CAGGACCCTGCACTTGGCTCTGTTGAATTGCATGCAGCTGATCCAGTCTGTCCCGGTCCCTCTGTAGAGCCTTTCTACCCTCCAGCAGAACCAACGCCCCCACCCAGCTTGGTGTCATCTGCAAACTTGCTGAGGGTGCACTCAGTCTCCTCATGAAGATCACTGATGAATATGTTAAAAAGGAGTGGCCCCAGCACTGAGCCCTGAGGGACACCACTCATGACTTGCTGCCAACTGAATTTAACTCTATTGACCACAATTCTTTGGGCCCGGCCATCCAGACAGTGTTTCACCCAGCAGAGTATGTGCCCATCCAAGCCATTGGCAGCCAGCTTAGCCATAAGGCTGTTGTGGGGGACGGTGTCAAAGCCTTACTGAAGTCCAGGTAAACTATCCCTTATCCACTAAGCAGGTCACCTTGTTA
>NW_009700655.1:8913-33643 GCF_000703405.1 Apaloderma vittatum | reverse complement strand
CCCCCCCGTCGTTTTTACACCTCGGTTTGCAATGGCACCTTGTGCATTATGCATCACCAGAAAATGACTGCCAGTAAACGCCGAGCAACTTCCTGGAGCGCTCTGTGCACCGCGTTTGACAGACTCCGGGCTCTATTTCTACCCCCGCCTCCCCCCCCCCGCCCTTTTAAGGCAGGTAAGTGCGTGCATAGAGGAAAACTCATTTAAAGCGCGCATCTCCCGCGGTCCTTCGACGAAACAGAAACCTTTTGTGGGCAGCTTCAGTGTGCAAAAAAAAACCCCACTAGCATCGAGAAACACATCGATCCCTGCATGCACGGGATCTGAAACCTGAACAGACTGTTGTTTCATAAGATGTGAGGATTGCTCCGTCTGCGGATTTTTGTTGTTGGGTTAGATTTTATTTTTTTTTTAAAGCAAACGTCTCAGCGGCATATCTCTGGCAACCCGTCCATATATATCCGCACATGCACCCCGATGTGTCTTCGCTTAATTACTTTTTTTTTTTGCTTCTCCCTGCCTTTTTCTCCCTCCCCACCCCGCCCTGCACTCTAGCCCTGTTACTGCAGCGTGAACCAGAAATCAATAGGGCTGCTCTAATGGAGATTCCAGCTGCAGTTGGCTGTGCAGACACACACACCGGCACACACACGCACAGACACTGACGTCTGTGCAGCTTTCTCATCCGATTGGGCACCACATCGGATGTTCTGTGGAGCAAAGAATAGGAATCATTTACAGTCTGCTAAAAAAAATAAAATAAAAAAAAACCCCAAGCCGGTACCTTGCATTTCGCTGTCTCCAAGAGGGCCAGGCAGTATCGGGAGCCCCGCTCAGAGTGTGTGCGGTCACCGCAGGGGACTAGATGACACCCCGAGATTACCACAGAAGCTGCCAGGGCACAGAACCCTGCAATGCATGTGGGATGTTTTCGTAAGGTTACCAATTCTTATCGTGAAAGATAAGAATGCGAACATAGGAAAATAGACACGAAAAATCAAAGTGCTTTAATTGGTAGATTAATAGGGCTCTTGCGCACTTTGATGTGTTCGCAAGTATTTCTGAGCTCTGAAGAGTATTTTAATGAAAGCTTTATTTTTAAGGGCTTTGTTAGAAATTATGCACTGAATATATTACGTTTTAGTGTCAGTTGCTTGCTTCTCCTTCCTTCAACAGAAAAGTGTTTTAGCTTCAGGTTTCATTTCCTATAGTATTTAAGTCTTTCTGATATACATTTCATATACATACAGTATTTTACATATACATACATATTCATTGTTACTAAAACATGTTTGGGGTTTTCCCCTTTCCAGTAAACCCCAGGCTCTGTGGGTTACTTGATGTTACTTGATGTAGCTGTGTATCTCTGAAACAAGGAACAACCATTTTGGTGAATGTATAAAAAAAATTCTAATTTTCTACTCCCAAGATAATTTTTTGCAGCACTGCAGAACACCTCCCCCACCACCCTGTCAATGTATTTCAACTTCAGTGTATTGACAGCCACTGCCCCAGCCTGAGTCTGGCTCCAGTGAAGCATTTATATTCCTTCCACTCAGCCCTGTGGATCTTTGCAGGGCTCAGGATGCCAACCCAGACCCGGTCTGGAGAAATAAAGTCTGGGAAAATGAATGAATCATAAAGCCATATTGCACAACAGAGTCACATCCCAGCCTGTGTTCTACAGTTCATCCTTATGCAAGCTCTAAGAAAAAATAAAATAAAAAAGTGGTTTAAACCCTAAAAATGATAACACGTGTAGGCTGTTGAGTAATAGGCTGTAGGAAACCTTAGAACAATAGGGGCCAGGAAGCACAGAAGTCCACCTCTTCTCAACATTAGCAATTACACCATCTCAGTACCCCCTCCACAAATATTTATCAAATATCTGCTTTAATTATTTATGCTAGTTGTTTTTTGGGTTTTTTTGTTTGTTTGTTTGTTTTGTTTTGTTTTTTCCTGCTGTCCTTGGCAGTTTGGAGCACAAATTAACCATTCTCTCTTTCTCAGTATGGAGGCATTCTGCCTAGGGTTTTTTCCTTCCTCCTACCCAATCCTTACTAAGTTTTAAATCCTTTTCTACCGGACAGAAACTCAGGCTGTGTGAGTACTGTAATTGCTGTTCTATTAAAATGTATATGCTTTCAAGAGCTACCAGGTATATTCCTCAGCCTAGCAGTAGATTGTTTACCAGACTGATAACATAGCATCAGAAGCAAAAGTTAGAGCATATAGTGCAACTACTGTCCTGGAATATGAAATTAGAATCTGAACTCTAACCTATATCCTAAGATGTGTTTCTTTTGTATTTTTAAGCAGATTGCCATGTAATTAAGCTATTAGGGTTCTACTGCTTGGCTTATGCTATATTTATTAATATCAGTGAAAATTAACAGTAGCAATTGCCCAGGGATAGAAAGCACTTACAGTGCCGGTAATCTGTATGTTCCTTAATCTTCCCTGTCTATTCCTAACACTGGCATTTAGCATGCCCAGAAACACCAACCCAGGGCATTATGACTAAACCTGAGCATTTACTGAGTATATGCACACTGAGTAACATTTCAATCTGAAGTTGAGAAGTCCTCTGGTAATAGGCTGGCTCCTATGAAATCTCTAGTTGGGAAGGGATGCCATGGGCTGGCTGGCTAAGTAGGTAAGTAAGTTATCTGCAAAAATTAACTAGGAAAGCTGGTGCTGACAAAGTGTTTAACAGATATTGGCCACTCCAGGAGCTCAGTCCCCACCTCCATATCCATGACAGTATCTGAAAAATCGTCTTTCCCAGTCTCTAAAGGTCCTGCCAATTTACTGATAATCTCTGACATTTTCCCACTTTAGGGACTTTTGTTAAAACAGCAGGTTAGTATTGATCATACCATATTCAGTAAGAGGGTGTAAAGATCACTTTGGTGAGACTCGGAAGAAAAACATCTTGCAAATACTGCACCAGCACAGCACAGAGACATGGTGGAAAGCACATATTAATAAGAGTAAGTGGGCTTCATCCAGACAATTCAGACAAAACATAATACATGTAAGGCTCAGAGGAAAAGATATTGTTTTATTTCAGGCAGATCTTGTCTCACTCCTAAGATTAGACACAAAATATTGCTCACGCTATACCCAAACTAGTAATTTATGTGCAAGTGGAGCATAAATATTCTTCAGTATCTGTAAAGTGGTGGTGCACTTCTTTGTTCACGCAGTTATGAAATTTTTATACTGAAACTGCCTAGTGTCTTGTCCCCGTGAACCAATGAGAAAAAAACCCTACATATATATGGATTCATCTGTATGTGCACAAATCCCCTACAATATTGAATAACGGCTCACTGTTAGCCCCCAAGCATGTCTTTTCCTTAAATACACTGTCCAAAATGTCAAAAGCCATTATAAATGGGGAAGAAAATCACAGGGATCAAACACCTAGTCCCAGACAAAATGCTGGTGGCACCATATAAACATGTAGCCTCCATGTAAGCGTTTAGTCTGAGCATTCTTCATCTAGAGGCATCATATCAAGGAACCATTTTACTAGAGTGATAGGAAGACTCAACATTATTTCTGAGAGAAAGTACCTAATATAGCAGGTATCTGAAGGATGACAGCTTAAGAATATTCACACTGCGGCTTTCCTGTGAGTATGTAAGTGATAATTCTGATACTCGGAAGAGGACTCTAACTAAATAGTATTTTCATCAGTGTTGCTGGCCTGAGATGCTCAAAATTACAGATCATGTTCTCAAAGTGTTTCCATGCAGGCATGTAGAGTTGCAAGAACATTTTTTCTATGTTTTAAGCTGACAAAATGCAAAGTACGTCTGGTTTGTAAGCCAGTCAGACATAGTCAAGTTAATAAAGGGCCTGCCAGCTAGAAGAATTGGTTGAGCTAAGTGATATCTACGTGCATTCAGGAGAGACATAGTTCTAGTCCCATTAGAAATGGAAACTGAAAAGTACTCATATATTTGAGTCAGCTGAAACAACCATAAGATTATGGAAATAGGATAAAAACTGACGGAAAGTTCTGAGCAGTAACATGTCTTCTCTTTTTTTTTGAAGGAAGAGCAGGCCCACAAAGATGTTAACAAATTGGAGAGTTCAGCAAAAAACTCCGATAAAAAGAATGAAGGAAATGGAGGAAACAGCTTATGGGAAAAACATTAAAAACTAAACTCAGAGCTTGAAAATACAAATGGAAAGAGGAACAGCTACCTCAAGGACAATAGAAGGTCCAAAGCTGCAAAAAGGAAAAGCTAAAGGAACCTAAAGGGATGCTTCATGCACATATGTGAGAAGTCAGGATAGGTTATAATTGTCACAATTTTATTCTGGGGGAGTGGGTGATGAAAAGGAGGTACTGAATGTTATGATAACATTCTTAAGAGAATAATGCAAAGATATAAAAGTCATTAAGTCATTTACAATTGGACCAAACAAAGCACTGGGAATTATTTTATAGGGAATAATCCTAAAATGACAGGGGTAGAGTTTAAGCAATGTAATAAGTCTTTTCAGCTTCTAATTTTCATGATTGTTAGTTAGTCACTACCCCTATTTAAGTGATAGTCTCTACAGTAAATATGTCTGACTAAATAAGAACCCATAAAGGGAATTAGAAATCTCAAATGGAGAAAAAAAAAATGAGATAAACAAACCCCCTTGTAGAATATTTAGAATTTTCCAGCTGAAAAAATAAAAAAACCCAATAAATACACATAAACTTATCAGAAAGTAGTTTTCACTGTTTTACAAGGTTAATGAGTTTAAGGCTTTTGCATTTCTTGAAATGACTTTAGTCCAAGGTGCGTGTTAAATACAGGGGAGAATATTTCATGGTCGTGTACAAAACAGATGTGCAGTTTTAATTTGAAAAATCTTTTATGTGCTTATCAGACCTATATGGTTTGCTTTTCTCAATGATGACTTGAGCACAGAAACATGCTTAAATTCTTTGTTGAAGCAGGACCTAAACTCCTATTGCTACTAATACTTTAGTAAAAAGGTAATTCTATACTGATGAAAAGTCCTGCTGCCTAGTCAGATATATATTTTAATTATCTGCATTACTGCAGCAGCTCAAAGCTTAACCAAAGACTTGATAGGCAAACAGACAAAAAACATCATCTGAAGTTCTAAACATCTTAAAGAAGTTGACCAATTAAATACAGGTTATCTAAACAAAAGTTTGTGACAAAACTCATAGATTTAACACTGAGATTAGAACATACTATACTTTCTACATCTGCTGAGAACACATTTTCTCCATGACATAGCTTAGGAGAACAGACCTCCTACAATAACTGTGTCTTCAAGGGGATGTGAAGAAATTAAGAAATAGCAGACTAGAAGAAGATGGGTTATAAAACAGTCATCATAGCAAAAAAATGCAGAACAATGTATAGAACTATAAAGCTAATGATTTGTTTGTAAGAGCTGTAGTTGAAAGCAGAATTCACTTCAAGGTTAAGACATATACATGTAGGTGGGTAAAGTCCGATTACAGTCAATGGAGGTCTAGTCGAGATGGTCAACATTGCTTGAAGAAAAGTAAGGTGGTCTGACAGGATGCATCTACTTGAGAGAGAGATGGATAGCTCCCCAGGCTCCATCATACGTGTTTCTCTAACCTCATTTTGCTTTAAAAGGAACTCAGATGCTGAGTTCAGGACACCTAAGTTTGGAGAAAGCTTCAGCTACAGAGCTAGAGAACTACAGGTAGATGTTTTAATATCACCATGAATATTACTTCTTCTAGCTGATCCACTTTTCTAAACTGAGGAATCTACTGCTGACATACTCCGACTTCTAGTTGCTGCTTCAGAGGGCCCAAGTTTCCCCATAGTTTCTTTTTTACCTATATGAAATATCATTGGTGTTCTGATCTCAGTAAAAAAAATGACGACATTGCCAGGCACATTTTCATTAAAAAATCTGCTTAGTTCATACACTACCTTTCTTTTAAATCAGTTACTGTTTAGTTACTAAGATTTTATGAGCTGCAAAACTAGTTAATATTGAAAAAAATATTCAAATGAAAAATATTCAAGAAGTCAGGACATAATATAACTCCATTACATTTATGAGCATAAGAACTACTTGATCTGAGTACAATCAGCACTTTAATACATGACTAGAAAAAGATAAAACAGGACACATACTAATAATTCCCCTGGCATATTCTCCAAGGACCAGGGGCTTGTGTTGTATATATGTCCTAAGCATTGACACACCTGTTCTCAACATGTCAGTTGATATTCTACTGTACATCTGAGCAGCTTCTGTTTGGACCAGCTTCATTCTAATGCCAGATAATTGTGCATACGATTGTGCAGTGAAATAGATTCCCTATATATTTCACAATGTCTTTTGGCTTCTTTTATACTGATACCTGGGAAATTCATTGTGCATCTTCCCCTTCATTTATTTCATGGCAAATAATTTCTAAGCTCCTTCTCCACAACCTATATGCTTTCATAGGTGATCACCCACATATCTCCCCTTCCATTATTATCTCTATGCCGAGCAGAGTAGCTCTGTCTGTGAAAGTTCTTGCACCTCTGAATCCCACTTCTGTCTTTTTTTTTTCCAATTTACTTTATCTTTTTTTTTTTTGAGGTAAGATCACCAAATATGCATGTAAAAGTCAAAATATGGAATTGATATATTTTTGGATATACATATAGAGAGAGATATGTATGTATATGTATTGCACTTGCATACACGTTCATACAGTGGCAGAATATTTTCCATTCAATTGAATTTCTTAATGTGTCTTTTAGATACGTTGTGGGGGCAGTGATGGGCACAGTAGTGCACACAAAAAGTCATGTCATATTTACAATGGAATTAAATCATATTTAAGTTACACAAGACAAAAAATGACATTCCTGAACCACCCCCATTTGCCCTCATCTCATCTCATCTCATCTCATCTCATCTCATCTCATCTCATCTCATCTCATCTCATCTCATCTCATCTCATCTCATTGTCTTTGGACACTCAATGTTTGGTAAGAAATTTTTTTTCTTTAGCAACACCTAGCATTTTTATCATGCATTGAATTACCAGATTAGAGTAGCCAAATGCCCTATTTCAAATTAAACCTATAGTGGGCTTCAGAAGCTAGTTAGAACTGGAAGGATCTGGTCCAGATGGTACGAGCCAAACATATTTAAGAAACCCTCAGTCCTTATTCTCCCAACATGCAACTGAAACCATATTTTAGAAAGAAAAGTTTCACTAGGAAAAAGTAGTGCTTATCCTTATATAGTGACTTATTAACAGAGGTATTTGACCACGGACCGAGGGAGCTAAGAGTGGCCTTCTATGCTTCAGATGTTAGAGAGCAAGATTCTCTATCTCAAACCTCCAAAAAGAGTTGCTGGTGAGTCTTAAGGACCAGCAGCAACAAGTGGTGTTTTAAAATGGGCAATCTGCCTTGCTCATAATTGGACAGCAAAAGCTCTTTATACTCAGGTTGAGTGAAGTTACAAAAGGAAACTGCAAGCAGAGCCATGAGAACGGATGCATTCTGAGACACCCAAAAGTTGGCTGGTGCTGATTCCAAAATTAGTAATCATCAGGACAAATTTTAACTATTTTATTAATTGTTACTCTTAAGAAGTTTGCTTATGCACACAAATTTGAAAAAAGAAACCATAAACCTGTAATATGCTAACAAATCCACAGGAAGCATTATAAAGGCGTTGGAAGAGAAAGTAACCATGCAAGTGGCATGACTGGCAATCTGTCACTTGATCCACATCTCTACCACTCTTGTTCCCACCTTGTGCTCCTCTCTTTTGTATCAGATTGCCAGCCATTCTGTTGAATCTGAACAGCAGTCTGACTATAATCTCAGGTTCTTAATGAATTACTTCACAAATAGTAACTAGACACATATCTCCTCTCCTCTCCTCTCCTCTCCTCTCCTCTCCTCTCCACTCCTCTCCTCTCCTGAAAATATTTTTCATCATGGAATCAGTCAGGTCTGGAACATTTCCCCAAAAATGTTGTAGAATTTCCAGCTTTGGAGATATTCAAAGCTGGATTGTGCCAGTCCTGAGTATGTCACTAAATCTGAAGCTAGGCCAACGTTGAGCAGGGGATCGAACCAGAAAACCTCCAAAGATCCATTCCAACCTAAATTGTTTGGTGATTGTACTCATATAGTCAAAATTAAAACACAAGGACATTTTAAAAATTAAGATCCAATTTCCAGTTCATAAGTCTTCATGTTAAGCTTCAGAAAGATGTACAACCATTTGTAACTATAATGCATTTTCTACATCACAGGCTGAGTAATAATATATGGATATTAAAAAAAAAAAAAAACAAAGAAAAAAGCAAAGTATCATGTCTGTGCAATCCCAAACTAAGCATAGAATCATAGAATGGCATAGGTTGGAAGGGACATTAGAGATCATCTAGTCCAACCTCCCTGTCATGGGCAAGGACACCTCTCAACTAGATCAGGCTACTCAAGGCTCCATCCAACTTGGCCTTGAACACCTCCAGGGAGGTGGCAGCCACAACATCTCTGGGCAATTTATTCCAAAGTCTTGCTACCCTCGTACTGAGGAACTTCTTCCTCAGGTCCAATCTAAATCTATTCTCCTTCAACTTAAACCCATTTCCCCTTGTCCTATCAGTGGACACTTGTAAAAAGTCCCTCCCCAGCCTTCCTGTAGGTTCCCTTCAGGTATTGGAAGGCAGCTATTAGGTTCCCCCAAAGTCTTCTCTTTTCCAGACTGAACAGTCTCAGCTCCCACAGCCTGTCCTCATAGCAGAGGTGCTCCAGCCCCTGGATCATCCTTGTGGCCTCCTCTGAACACACTCCAACAGATCCACGTCCCTCTTATGGTGGGGGCACCAAAACTGGATGCAGTATTTGAGGTGGGGTCTCACAAGAGCAGAGTAAAGGGAAAGAATCACCTCTCTTGACCTGCTGACCACGCTTCTCTTGATACATCCCAGGATGCGGTTGGCCTTCTGGGCTGCATGAGTGCACTGCTGGCTCATGTTTAGCTTCTCATCTATCGACACTCCTTAATCCTTCTCTTCAGGGCTACTTTCAACCCACTCTGTGCCCAGTTTGTATATAGTCAGAAAAAAGAATGCATGGATCTGCTGTAACTTGACCAAGTTTTTATATATTACACACAATATGTAGCATATATCTGAACTTGTTTTTAATCGCAATATCCCATATGATAACTCAACAAAATCGAGTTAGCACAACAATATATTGCTCATGCAACACATAAATGATGACGTTATTAAATGCAGTGAAAAGTAATTTTCGTAGTCAAGACTCATAGGCAACAGAGATCTGTAAAGCAAAGCATACTGTCTGAAATGAATCAGGGATAAAATCTATGAATTTAATGGAAAAAGGATCTCCAGCACTGAAAGCAAAAGGAAATAGGAAGACAAATATGAAGCAAACAGACAAAATTTTTTAAGAAATAATGGAACTTGTGTTCTGAGACAAGGATAAAGATATCAATACAAACATACATACTGAATGTAGAAGTTTTCAGGTCAAGTGAGAAGTATTTTCAAACTTTTTCTGTGGCTGAAATGGTAGTATTTGAAAAACAGAAGAAGACTACATTGGGTATCACATTTGTATAAGGGATTATTAATTCTACTAGTTGAACTCCTTCTTTTAACTCATCCTCACTGTAATAGGGTCATTTATTCTTCACTGGTTACCTTGCAAAAACAAGGATCAAAAGAGGGAAGAAAATAGATGTTTTCTCCAAGCATTGAAAATAGATTGTTTTTAGCCAGATCTAAGCAACACACAAACACAATTTAAGCCCAAACATGAGAAGTGATAGTGTCAAGGAACTCTGTGTTTACCCCTAGAATTAGATAGAAGCAGAATGTAATGGAGGAAAGATCCAACTCCCTAAATATTCATACACTAATTTTTGAATCAATTTAATATTTTCTATTGGAAATATAATATTATGGGAGAAAGACATCCAAGTCTGAAGTTATTTTTCTTATGAACAGAAAGTTCGAATTCCTGGAGGAATAGTTGCTTTTGTCTCGGATAAACACAATTTACCATTATTTTTCAAACTGTCATGGAAAGAGACTAAAGAAATTCCACTAAGATACCCATAGGTGACCTTTAGGTAAGTTGTTCAAAGGCCATCTGCCAAAAAAAGAAGTAATGATTCTAGCAAAATCAATGGTAAATTTGCATGGCAGAGGATCAGACTGGTTTCTGTTCCTTATACGTTGTCTTTATATTTTCTGAGAAGTATGAATGATAATTAACAGAGACTGACAGCACCAGAAGAATTAGTGGTCTTTTTTATTTTCATTACATATCAGATCAAAACTTTTAGCAGATAAAAAATAAGCTTGTTTTTACAGAATTAAAGTTAATTATGTAGATAATCATTTATAAAGGTAGAGACTAAGATTTTTAGTACTCAGAGCTGGGTAATTAATACCCTGGGGTTTTGAAGTGCACAAATAATTCACAAGTATAACTCTAAAGAAAAGAATAAAACTATGCTGCCAAAAGGAGAAGACTCTGTCATGGATATCAGTGAAACTATGCCTGCTGCAGAAATCTTGAGATCATGGAAAAATCTGGATTTTTAAATGCATTCCACACAAAAAACCCCTCCAATACTTGTCTTGTGATGTACATATGTGGAATCACCTTCACAAAGTCCTAATTTGATCCATCATGATTCTCAATGCAAAATATTAACAAACATTTCTACTTACTGGTGGAAGAATAGACAGACTACCTAAAATTAGACAGATACTTTAAAACAGTACCAAGTATATTGTTTAGGCAGAAGTGATTTAGGAAAATGCACTATTTTTTTAAAAAAAAAAAAATAGTTGCCAGAGTCGTGTAAAGAAAAGTGGATTCCTCCAATTTAATGAAGAGAACTTACAGATTTAAGAAATATTCTACTTTTAATGATGCTTAATTATGGTTTAATTGGCTAAGAAAAGGATTCTAATTTATGAAGTTAAATTAATAGAACTTAAAATTCCTGCAAGTTTTAGAGTCAAAGAATCACAGAATGGTTTAAGTTGGAAAGGACCTTAAAGATCACATAGTTCCAACTCCTCTGGCATAGGCAGGGACACCTCCAACCAGACCAAGTTGCTCAAAGCCCCATCCAACCTGGCCTTGAACACTGCCAGGGAGGGGGCTTCCACAACTGCTCTGGGCAACCTGTCCTAGTGTGTCATCACCCTTGCAGTAAAGAATTTCGTCCTAATATCTAATCTAAATCTACCCTCTTCCATTAAAGAAAGTCCCTCCCTATCTTTCCTGTAGGTCTCCTTTAAGTACTGGAAGGCCACTATAAAGCCTCCCCAGAGCCTTTTATTCAGGCTGAACAACCTCAACTCTCTCAGCCTGTCCTCAGAGGAGGGGTGCCCCAGCCCCTCAATCATCTTTGTGGCCCTCCTCTGGACTCGCTCCAACAGGTCCATGTCCTTCTTGTGTTGATGGCTCCAGAGCCGAACACAGTACTGCAGGTGGGGTCTCACAGTAGTGGTTAGATGGGGAGAATCATCTCCCTTGACCTGTGTGTTACACTTCTCTTGATGTAGCCCAGGATGTGATTGGCTTTCTGGCTGTGATCACACATCACTGGCTCATATTCTCTTTTTCATCCACCAAGACCCACAAGTCTTTCTCTGTAGGTCCCTCAGGATGGCATCCTTTCCCTCCAGTATGTTGACCAAACCACACAGCTTGGTGTCATGGGCAAATTTTCTGAGGGTGCACTCAACTCTCTGCCCATGTTGCCAAAAAAAGATGTTAAATAGCACCGGTTCAAGTACCAACCCCTGAGGAACTTGTCGCTTGTCACTGATCTCCAGTTGGATATCAAGCCATTGACTGCAACTCTTTGAGTGCAAGCATCCAGCTGATTCCTTATGCAGCAAGTGATCCATCTGTCATATATGTTTCTCCAATTTGCAGACAAGGATGTCATGTGGTACAGTGTCAAATGCTTCGCACAAGTCTCATCCTTATTCATCAATGTTGTAGCCCCATCATAGAAGGCCACTAAATTTTTTAGGCGTGATTTGACCTTAGTGAAACCGTGCTGGCCGTCATTAATCGCCTCCTCATTTTCCATATGCCCTAGCATAGTTTCTAAGAAGATCTACTCCATGATCTTTCCAGGCACAGAGGTAAGAATGACTGGCTTGTAGTTCCCTGAGTCTTCCTTTTTTCACTTTTTAAAAATGGGGATATGCTTCCCCTTTTCCTGTTAACAGGAAAAGTCGTGTTAGCCATGACTTCTCAAATGCAATGGATAGTGTCTTAGCAACTTCATCCATCTGTTCCTTCAGGACCTGTGGATGTATCTCATCAGGTCCTATGGACATATGCCCTTTCATCTTCCTTGGTCTTGAACCTCACCTTCTCCTACACTGGGTGGTCCTTCATTCTCCCCATTCCTGCATTTGCCTTCTGTGACTTGGCTGCTGTGGCTGGAGCACTCGCTGGTGAAAACTGAGGCAAAAAGGTTGTTTAGTTAGAGAAGGCCCATTATTAAAGAGCTGATAGATTAAGAGGAAAAACATTTGATCAAAACTGATCATGCTACCACAGGCAAATGAGTTACCAGCCATCAGTGGTATTACAGTAATCTGCCATGTGCTCTCTTCCAACTGTATCTAATTAGCATTTTCTTCCAATATTCAAAGTAAGTTATTATGATATAGCTTAAGTGAAGTGAATACATTTTACACCATAACAGCAAACTAAAAATACACATACAGTAGATTATAGCTCAGCTGTGGTCCTGAAGCTCATAATGGTAGCCTAAGCATTTTCAACATGTTATAGAATCATAGAATCATAGAAACATTCAGGTTGGAAAAGACCCTTGGGCTCATCAAGTCCAACCTATAACCCTACTCTACAGAGTCCACACCTAAACCGTATCCCCCAACACCACATCTAAATGACGTTCAAACACCTCCAGGGAAGGTGAGTCAACCACCTCCCTGGGCAGCCTATTTCAGTGCCCGACCACTCTTTCTGTGAAAAATCTTTTCCTAACATCCAGCCTAAATCTACCCTATTGCAGCTTGTGGCCATTCCCTCTAGTTCTCCTCCTCCCTTCTTAGACAGAATTTCAGGATTGGGAAGAATAAAGAGAAATCACAGGCTGGCCATGTGAAGAAGATTTCCAGACACCCAGGGTAAGTGGGATCTGGACATGCCTTTTGGGGTTGATCTGTGCAATTGCTAGCCATCTGCGTAGCGTGCGTGTGCTAGATCAGATGTGTCCATATGTAGTAAGTTCAGTGTATGACCCATAGCCCACATTTCCTTCTGAGATTCCCTGGATGCGTGCCCATCTGTAAGTCTGTATACCTCAAATAACTCCTCTCACTCTCCTTCCCAGCATCATGCAGAAAGTTAAGAAAGTTGTCCTGTAAGGTAAAAAGCACTGTAAGAGAGTGGCAGCAAACTTTTTGCAAACTTCAAGAACACTATCAACAATATTAACTGCAAGTTATTTACTGCAAACAGCAGCAACCTACTATACACATACAACAGTACAACCAGCTGAGAACAAACACCATGGGCTTCATCGTGACGAGCATTTACATAACACGGTGCAGGCACTCAGTATTATGTCACTAATGTGACTCTTTCTGTAGTCCCTTGAGTGCCTCTGGCTTTGCAGAGTACATCCAGCTAAATAGCACTTGTATGGCCCTAGGACATATGCTGTCTGGCCTCCTGCAGCCACTGCTCAATTGAATATAATGGAGTCATGCTAAATGACAGAGCCCTCAGCATGTAGGCAGAGGGGGCAGGCACAAGCACAAAGAATTAATCAAGCAAGCCAACTTTAAATTGTACAAATTCTGTCAAGCAAATATCTATAATATATTCTGTCACGGAGGCTGTCAAAACGGGCTAAATCCTCAGCTCAAGTGCAAATAGTACAGATAGTCTAAATTGCACCAGTTATGGCAACATGCACTAACAGAAGATCTTGCCTTATTTTACAGGGTTTTGGAAAAAAAAATGAAGCCACAAACAGGCTTAGAAGCCACGCTTTCTGCTTTGTACTCTTTCTTGTATTCACTTAACTTAATTCTACTGTATGTTAGAAAGTCTCTGTTTTTCTGCTAGGACTAAAAGCAGGTCCGCTTCTATTCTCTTCTGGTCATCAGTGCTAACTTTGTCAACAGCTTTGGGAAAAAGATTTGTTACTTGTACCCTAAGGCTGTGCAAATGATCTATAGCAAGTAGTTGCCACTTCTTGTTCTTCTTATGCTTCTGAAATATTTTTACTATTTGTAGTTTTCATCAATTTCTTAATTTATGTATTTTCTGTAATTAACTCAAGTATCCAGCGTAACTATATAATTATATATTAAATAAAATCCGCATTCATTTGATCAAGAATGTGCTGTACCGGAAGAATATTTAAGTGTTTTCTGCAAAGCTGAAGCAATTAAATTTATTTCACAGTACATTGGTCCCCACTTCAAATAAATTAAGATAAAAATAATAAACAAAAATTTTACACCATTTTTTTCAGGTAGTATAATGGAACCATAAAGGTTTAGTTTCAAGAACTGTATAAACCACTGAAAAAAGATAGAAAATCTTAAGACAGTAAATTTTCCAGTGAAAGACAAGCAAAATTTTCTAGAGTCCAGGTTTGAACTACATATAAATTGAAAGTGAACAGATCAGGTTATAACCCCATCTCTGGAACTAACTTTTTATGCCTGTGAATAAGGAGCTTGCTTCCAAGCTCTGCTTTATTACTGACTATCTGTAAAATGGTATATAAAAATTCTTTACTAGTATAATTCACACAGTTTAATTAACAACCATTAATAGCAGCAGAGGTGCTAATAAAACTGGTTTCTTATTGTTGTCACAGCTGTTCTCAATCTACCATTTTATAAAGGTAGAACCACAGCATACCCATTTCCTGAATTATGAGAGTATACAGAAATGAATTAACACCCAAACTGGATTTCTGAACTCCTTGCATTTTTAAAATCCTTAAGGAGAAAAGTAGTTATTGGTAGATCAAATTATGTAGGGCATGCTTTTTTATGAGGCTGGCAAAATCTAGACTGCCACCAGGTCAGAAGTTTGTGTCAAGCGGAAGATGCAGATGAACATAGACAGAAGCAGCTTAATGTCACAAATACGATTTTGAGTTTATTGACGAAGTATAGGATGTGTTTGTACAACAACGAATAAGGTCAAGCAGACATACCATCATACGAATATGTTGCGTAATGTCCTTATTGTTAAACCTTCTTCCCTTTATTACATAAATATCCTGGTTACTATTCACGCACCTGTCTCCCTCTGAGACAGGTGCACAGCATGTGGCCCTCAGCTGGGTTAGGGGAAAAGCATGCATATGCATGTCACAGAGCACAGGGAGAATGGAAAATGGATGAAAGTTGATCTGATACAAAAGAGAAGCATGAAATGAAGAGAACATACAACACATGGAGAGGGGACAGATGCATGAGTATGCTAAATAGAAAAGAAAGTTCTGTGTATTGAAAGGGAGAGTAAGCGAAAATTAATACTCCCCTACTCACATATATTAAAAAGATGATTTTCTTAGAAAGGAATTGCAGTTGTCAATGGCTTACAGGGCATAATTTTTCTTAAATAAAGCTAGGATATTTCAAAATAAGGGCTCTTTTGTGAATGAACTGAAAAACAGATAAAAGAGCTGAACTGAGAGGGAACCCAAACAGGAGGTGCACTAACAAGTTAGAACCAAAACCCTCTGATGTTCCTTATCACTTCATCTTTAGCAAAGTTCATCTGTACAGGAGCTCTCATTTCTCTACTAAAGAAGGGTTATATGATGATTAGAAGTGATCATATAAGCAGAAATCCCACAATGATTTAGGATGACGATTCGGCATTTTTTCAGCTCACTTGAAGGCAAAGGGATGAATTTTCAAAAGCACTGGAGAGATTTGCATACGTCTACATTTTATCAGATTGCTTTTTGTTTTCTAGATATATTGTCTTTTAATCTATCTCTCATAGACAGGGTACAATTTTTTTTTTCTTACTCATAAAACTATATCTTTCAGTCCTTAGAGCTCTATGAAGGAAAAATATAAACCTGTGGTTTAATGTGAAGCTAAGGGTGACCTTAAAGTTCTATTGTGTCCCATCTTCATATAAATTCATTGGAATCTATGAAGAAACTTAGCATTTTTCATTTCACTCTCCTATCTAAAGTCTGTGTATCATACATGAATCTATAAAAAGCATAAAAATAAAAAAGCAACAAAATAAAATATTTGCTAAGACTAACTTAGGAATTTACTCAGTCAGCTGAGATTCTTTATGTTTAAAATGTACCTATTCTGAAAATAAAGACTGATATAGCCTCATATTAAAGAAATATTCTCTACCTGGTGTTCTTCACAACTCAGTGACAATTTCATGTAAGTTTCAAGCCAAATACAATTCAAATTAACAATGTACATTTATAAAATGTAACTACAGTAAACTTTGAAACAAACTCCCACTAGTATGCACTTTAAAGATATTTCTAGAACGGAAAGTATTAGGCATAGACTCTAGATTCTCTCTTTTAGTTTCTTCCAAGTGCAATTTAATGTTAACATTATAGAAATGCATCAAGAGCTTCAAAGCAGCCGAGATGTTCATGTTTTCAGTTGTATACTGTTTTCTATTTGAGTATAAAACTTCAGAATTCTACCTGTAGTTACACTGACAAAAATAAAAACTATTTAAGCAAATATTTGCCAGTTGTCTCAGTTTTGGAGAATTAAATCTTTTTTTAAAGAAATAAAAATAATTGCTATTATTCTATTGAAAATACGTTTTACATAAACAACTTTTGCAAAACAGTACAGGAAAAGAAATTACAGCTCTTCCAATTAAGAGGACATTGTCATTCTGGGGGCAGGGTGGCTAGAAGGTTCTTCTGTCTAAACACTTCAAATTTTTTTTGTGTGGCTTATACAGAGCCTCTATTTCTTTTCTGGCTTCAGCATATGCTACATAGCTTATCTCCAGGTGACCATGTAGGTGGGAACACGTGAGCCAAGCTCAAGGATATTGGATACACAGAGTTATTAATTTCAGCAGTGGTCTATTTACAGAATAAAAGATAGACATTTTCCACTCTCTTCTGTAAAGCCATACTCTAAGTCAACCCCACTGCACATTAAGAACATGTAGTTGATGAGTAACTAATAAGCAGGTCTAAATCACTTCATGTTCTAGTAGAGAGTCAACCCACATATGAAAATATTTCACTTTATCTCATTGCTACATCCAGTTTTGCAGTTCATTTGTAAGTAATGGCCTTGTACATAAAAAAAAACCCCAAACCATAGAGAAGAGCAAAGCGATTGGAGCTTTCATTGGGAAAAATTACAAAAGTTTATCACATTTGAGGAACTGGTAAAAATTTGTTTCGAATGTTTACAATCTCTACTAAGTAAATTCATTAGCTTCAAGGAAAAAAAATATTCCAAAGGCAAGCAAAATATGACTTATCCAATACAAAACGACCCATCAGGAAAACAGAAGTAATCAGTCTGGAAATTCACCTGTTTATAAAGCATGGTCTACCTGGCATACCTTACCTGACGAAAGGCAGATGAGGAAAGAGGTTGTAAACAAGTATTGAGAGTATGCATTATAATGTCTGATGTCTGGAACTGATTTGTAACTCCATGCATTTGAAAGGTACATAATCTAAAATAAAATTAACAATAGAAATTTAATCTTCATTTTAATAGAAGGCAAAATATTATTGGGAGGGAAGTAAGCCACAGGGAAGACAAGAAGCGTATGAACCAGGATGGAATACTCAATTAACCGGTCAAGTAGCATTGTCTAAATTATCTGACAAGATAGTATGTAGAAAAATAAAATAGGCAGATATAAAGATTTCAAACTGAAAATATGCATATTGTTAGCATTGTTGTTACAGAGAAACTACTCTGAGATCAATTTTCCTTTTGTACTTCTTGTTCTGGATTCTATTAAGCTATATATAAACAGTCAAACTTCTCTTTGGATATACAAGTAATAGCTTGTACACAGTTTTGAAAACAAATTTATGCTAGATAGTCCTGTATGGAAAAAAAAAAAGAAGCAATCAATCATACAAAGACCAGCAAGACTGAAGATGAAGAAAAAACCCAGTACCCATCTACTTCCCTTCTTTCAAACTCATTTCTGACCTTACCTCTTGTCTTCTGTCCTCACCAAACACTTGAGTCCTCATGGCTCTTCCCTCTCTCCTCCAGCACTTTAGAGCACAAGCTGTTTGCTTCTCAGTAGAAACTGCTATTTTCATTTTCTCCTCCATTTTCCCCTCAGTTTTCCATTTCCCAATAACGCCCAGGTCTTTCTCTAAGTTCACCAAGGTCTACTACACACAGAAACTTCACCTACCAAGGACCTTGCTGTTCTCCTGAAGGAAGGCTATATCAGTATTTCATTCACAAGAATCATCCAGCTGCGATGAATTGACTATACACAGAGCCCCAAAACCCTTTAAAATAATAATTCTATTTTAGAATATAGAAGTGCAACATTTTTTTTTAATTTGCATCATTTATAACAAAAACGTTGAAGACAGCAATGAATTAGGGTGATTTCACAGGGGGAGGGGAGGAAAGGCAAGGCAAGTGGTAAATGCAAGTGAGTATAATACAGTAAGTCCTTTTTTTTCCTGCCTAACTTTTTTTTTCACTACTTTTTTTCCAAAATTTTTTCTAGGAGGGTCCAGAAATCTATTAGTATACTCAAAGAGAAAACTTTTGACTCATCTTTTTCTGTTATTTCCATTCTTCCTCATTTAAGATGACTAAATGTTCATTTGGGGATAGGAATGGAAGTGAACAATGAGTAAGAAGTCTTTTTCAAAAAGCGGAAATCTCATTTCAGACAAATATAGACAGTATGGGGCACAATTTGAATAAGGAAACAAGCAAAAAGAAAAAAGAACTCTCTTTGGAGAACTGAAAAAAAGTACACAAAACGTGGAAGTAATTCTCATCCCTAATGCATTTACTACAATATAAAAATTTGAAATATTCCCTTTTGAAATAATTATACCACAATCCGATTTACAACTTGGCCAAAGTAAATGATGTTCATGAACAAACAAAGACAGTTTTATGATTGGGACTGTAACTAAGAGATCCAATACTGATGACTGAAACACACCCTGTCACACAGGCCTGATGATACTTCCTCACTTCCAATCCCAGTCATTCACGTTTTAACCCTACTGTTTCTGTTGTCTCTCTCCCTCTTGCTGAATTCCACTGTTTTTAAGTCCTACATCATTCTGTGCTATATCAGCTACCGGCTTTTACAGATAAAGGCAAAAATTACATCTTGACATCATTTGGGTAGGTGATATATAGTCTAGTTCCAGAAGTAAAACTGAGGATAGAGTGGACTTTTTTTTTAAATCTTACTTTATTTACTTATTTACATAGGTAAATACCCCAGTAACTATCATGTAGATCTGCAGCCAGTGATGACCTAGTTGCTGAAGCATGAAGTTGGAAGGACTTTAATGTGGGCTATCAAATAGGATATGCAATACAATATTTATCTAAGCGCATCTACAGACAAAGGAAACAGCAAAGCAGGTCTGTGAAAGAAGATATTTTCTTTCCTTTGGCTACTGACAGTATCCTGAACAGAGTAAGTCTGTTCCTTTCAAAGAAAGCAACAGGGCACCTGAGAAAAATGCAGTTGTTTACTTTGTCCTCGAATGTGGAACCCTCTGGAGTGAATGGAGGATACCTCTTTCCCCAACAAACCGCAAGAATGCTCTACATAAATAAACTTCTGACATAGCTGGGGTGAAGACCAGTATGTCCACAACAGAGAAAGCAGGGGCAAGATGCATAAAAGCAATCAGGCTTCAGATATGATGAAAAGAAAGATATTTTCCCAGGGATCAGACAGGATCATCTATAATTTGCTGCAACCCGGGGAGCCTCTGAAAGTTGCTAAGACCAAGACTGAAAGTAAGACCTGTGAAGAGATAGTTGTTGAGAGGAAGAAGTGCTGTATTCTGTTTTGCCTAGCTGATACAATTCTCTCTGCTTTACCTGCTTTATACTAAAAATAGGTTTTAATTAGAATGGGAAATAGCTTGAAAAGAACTCTTTGTGTATACCCACTTTAAGGATGAGGACAAGCAGAACAATACCAGAGTACTGACAAACTTCAGAGTCCTATCAGATGTGAAAGCATGCTGGGTGTTCAGTATTGGCATTGCTCAGGAGGTTTTAAGCCCTGAGCTACTAGTAATGGTATGTTATTTCATGATAAGATGTAAAAACTACACAGTTTATCCTACTATCTCACATTTTAACAAAGTGGAAAGAATAATGCTATTAAAACCATTAAAAATTCTACCTTATATTTCTATTTTTGCCTTCAGAGCCAAATTTCCTAATTTAGCATGCTCCCAAAGCAACGGTCAGATGAAACTTTGATGTGAGGTTGTCACAAGCTTAGATATCCTGTGAGTCAATACTGCTAGAAATTTGACATTTGGATTGTTAGGTTCCACATGCAAAACACTATATGAAAACATGCATAAGAACTAAATAGGTTTGATATTTCAAATAATAGAAAGCAGGTCTATCCACATAGCAGAAGTGTCTACCTTACCAGGATGTATCATTAGAAAATGGTTTACGTATGTTTTTGCTTCATGCTTCAGGATTTCTGTTCTCCATGCTTCATAATAGTATCTAATAGGTAAAGGATTCCCAAAATAGTTTTATCAGAAAGAGTGCACTGCTGTTTGGATGGCTGTAGCTATTTCGTCATTCCTAACAAGGGCAGAAAAAACATGTCTACCTTCAAAAAAGAGGTACAGTAAACCAGCATGATTGACTGGTCTGGTATGTTTACATTTAAAATATTCTTTATTTTCAGGTCAAAACTTTCCATTTTTAAAGCCAGTTTTCACTTAAAAAAAACCCCAAACCTGGGGTCCTGTGTCCAGTTCTGGGCCCCTCAGTGCAAGGAAGACATGGACATGTTGGGGAACTTTCCTTTAGAGTCCCCTCAATTTTCCCACCAAAAGTCTCTGCTGTGCCCCTTTTCCCTGGTAGAGGTTTCTTCAAATGTTTTCAAATGTGAGATTGCAGAGTTCAGAAATTAAGGGACCTCTGCTGACTGCTCAATGTCATTGTAGTGCTATGTGTGCATAAAATCTGAATTAAATGATACATTGCCTTTGTTTTATGTATGGGTGCAAAAGAGGAGCAGATCAGAAATTTAAAACCTATGTCAAAGAGAAAAGAGGCACATAAAAGAAAGAAGTGACATACAGAAAAGGTGAATATGATATAGCAGATTAACTATGGATCTGCAAGGAAAAGAAATGCACTTCTGTATAGGTTCAGTCTCGAACTACAAAATTATTTCTTCATTTGTGGAATAGAGGTATGCAGAAAAGATAAAACTGCAAGATCCTATTTTCAAAACAGTAAGATAGTTGAATAAAGGAACCACATGCAGGAGTGAGATCTTCACTGATATCATACACTGTAATGGATCGCGTAAGACTCTAGCAGCTCCTTTCCTCCAGTTGGTCTGTGACTCTACCCATGCATGCACACTCCTGACTGGATGCTATATAACAAATCAGCTCCTTGGTAGAGCTTGTTATTTAAAAAGGAAGCAGATATGAAAGCTTGCAAGCTTACCAACAACTGCATGTGCTCTGATAGCAGTTAATCACAGACATTCTTTACACACTGGAAAGGAGTATGTGAGAAAGATTACTGCTTTTCCTCCACTGGATACCATGTTTAAAAACTTTTTTTTTTTAACAACAAGTATCTTTGTAGGCTTAAGGTGCCTTGGAAAGCTTTTTCATTTGCTAAAAATATTTTAGAAGCCCTGTCTGGATTCCTTGAGCCTTTGACCAACATGAACCTCTCTAGCTGAATACACTTATTTTCAGCAGAGGTGTACAAGAAAATAAGCCATCTTGGAATATATGACTATGTAATAAATATCTATTAAGCCCTTTAAAAATGTTTAATTTTAATAAAAAATTAATGCATGTTTTGTTACAGCTATATGTTTCATAAATAAATTTGTGTTTTCCACAAATAAATTTAAGCCCACTCAAAAGTGTCAGGTGTTCAGAAACATTTTGCAAATGCAGGTAAACTTCACATTTTCTACAAGAATGCAAACTCCAGATACTTATTTGAGTGCCTTAATAGAAGTTTAAAATTGTGCAACCTTTTTGTGGGATTCAGCTTTCTTCCATTTGCTATGAAAAACCACATACTGCAGTCATGCAACAATATGAGGCATCACTGCTGCAGTTTAGGTGTCAGGAAAGGAAGTCTCAATATGGACCTTTTAAGGTGGAGCCTTCTTCATATTCTAAGCAATGTCCTTCAGGATCACTCAGGCAGCCAAATTCAGTTATATGTTACGCCCTTGAGAAGGAGAGATTATAGCATAAAATATCACATTTAGCAGTCTCCCTTTAGACTTACTCATATGGACTAAAATCAGAGGCTTCTACTTTTTTAAATAAGATGAATTGCGCATTAAGTCCATTTTTGAAATCAGTGGGATTTTCTTATATTCTCACTTTTTAAAGGAAGTTTAATGTCTTTCTACGGAAATAGTTTTATCTGTATTTTAACTTACGCATAGAATCTCTTAGTTCACAATATAAACTCGATTTGTTTTTTTCTGCCAGCTTTTTAAGAAATTATTCCAAATGAAGGAGCGAAAAAAACCAAGTATTTTAACTTCAGGAAAGAACATCTCTGCATGTGAGTACCACTACACTAAAAGCCAAGAAGCATTTTAAATGTAGACTTCATTTCCACTGGTATAGTTACCTTGTGTAGTTACGTTAACAAGAACACTTATATGTTTTGCCAGCTTTAATGACACTGAAAACCTTACAGTACTTGATATTTTACTTTAAAAGCTAAATCCTGCAGACAATGAGAAGTCTAATGTTAAAATTTAAAGAAATCCATTTTCTATTGAAATACTTTGAAAATAACTCTATTTTTATGGACTGGCTGAGCATCAGGATCTTTAACACCATTTCTATATGCAGTTCATTGCATCTGAAAGGGTACTTTAAAGCCTTTCCCAAACATCAACTAAAACTGCTCTTCATCCCTTACTTACATTTCCCTCCCCACCCCCCAAATCATAACTGTTAAGGAAAACAACAGCAATGTTATTCTAGCTTACTAGAAGGTTAAGTTTTTAGGAACTGGGAGAGAGGAAACAAAAGAAAGTTAATTATAAAAAATACTTAAATGTCTGTGGGATTTTTCATTTAAAACTCCTATGATTTCTGAGTACAAAAGGAATAATAGCTGTGATGGTACTTATAATTGCTTCTAGGATACTCACGTATGTGTGCTGAAGAAGTGGGGTTTTTTTCCATTTATTTAAAAGAATCCCCTGATAAAATTACCATTTTCAGCTAGAATGAAAAAGATTCTCCATGCAAGGCACCAAGCTTCTTTCAGGGTTATATAATCCATAGAAATGAGAATCTCTAACTTTGGTAGTCGTTTTCAATCTAAATAGAAACTCTGTTGATACTGATCATCAGAAAAAAAGAATGTATTCACCTGTGTACTTCTGAGTAGTGTTTTACCAAGATTCTGCAGAAAACAGTGCGTTCACCAGGAATTTACGTACATGTTGCTTTATTTACACACACAACAGAGACCCAGCAGCCTGTGGGAGCAGGCCAGGGAGCTGTCAACATTTTTTCCTACAGCAGCTGAAAATGTCAGTTGTCCTGAGAAAAAGATGAGGAAGACAAAGAATTCCAGAGCAGCCCACCAGGAACTGAATTAAAGGGGGAAACAAGCAGCTAACTATGTTGAAGGAGCTGATGGATTACTTTAAGCCCTCTGATGAGTTTCTATGTAGAACAAACAACGAGGTTTTGAAGTCCAATTCAAACCTAGTGAAAAAGCAAAAGTTAGGGAACAGTACATCTAAATCAGTTTGAAAAGCCATACAAAATGTCTCCCTAGGTTGTGTGTTACCAGCTGCTTCACAGGGAAAAAAATATGAATGGGAGGAACAGGCAGATGCTTTAGCATGAGAGGTGAGCACCTGCCAGTTAACTTACTTGACTGATAACAGAATGCAGTCTACTTCAGCTAATTGGTGCCTGATTGTCCTCTTTTTGGGCTCATATGAGTAGGTCAGGTTTCTTGTGTGGTTTTAACCACCTAGGCAGACTGGGAAAATAATTAATTTATTCCTCTCTGTGGCATCTAAACAGAGTTCTCCAGCTTCCTTGGTGGAAGCTGGTTTTAAGCTCACCTGCCCATCTCAGTGCAGTCCCTTTTACTAAAGGGGAAAAAATTAAGAAGGCTGACAGAAATCCCTGAAGATCATCTTTGGGATTCTGCAGTCAACCAAGGTGTTTATTTATTGGACTTATGTATTTCACAGAATCACAGAATGTTAGGGGTTGGAAGGGACAATTTACACTTTTAAGATTCAGCTGGACAGAGGTCTGGGTCATCGTATCCAGACTCTGCTTTTCCCAAGAAAAGTTGGACCAGATGATCCTCGAGGTCCCTTCCAACCCACTATTCTATGATTCTATTATTCTATGATATTATTAACCACACTGCTTCTAGGTAGACTGTTTTCCC
>NW_009700655.1:0-8896 GCF_000703405.1 Apaloderma vittatum | reverse complement strand
CATCTTTAGGTGTGAAAGCCTGAAAATGCTGATTTTGTGTAAGGTTCTGCTTTTCAATCCTTCCAGCTCCTGTCAGTGACCCTCTTCACAACTCCTTCACAGCCCCTCAGAAGATGTCTTGTCTGCTGGCTGAAATTCTCCTCTTGGACTGATTTAATTTTTTCTAATTTTTTTAAAAGACTTTTTAACCTCAGGGACTTCATAAGTCCTCCCATACCTTTACATCTCCCTCAAAGAGTCTTGAAAATACCTTGAAATAGCTCCCTAAATTAGTACATGGGCTGCTTTTCCCCTCCTCTCCTCAGCTAGAACAGATGTCTGTGTCAGGGCAAAGTGAAGCATGGAGTTGGAGGTTGTACAGAAAGGGCCTGAGATGATCCGCAGAGCGAGTGTGGCAGCTGTCCCCAGGGCTTCCAGTCCTTTCTACTTGAACACTAAACATACCTTCAACTCAGCTTCACCTCAAGCAGCCGTAAAGCGGAAAGCAAGACCATGGCTGCGAGAAGCAGCTTTCTACCTTGCGTCTTGGCCCCGGCTCCTCGTGCCTCTCTGCTGGCAGCTAAGCCTGGTGCTGGTGGTGGGTGGGGAAGGCCAGAGGTGTGGTGAGGGGCTGCAGTGCATGGGAGCTAGCAGGAGAGCTGGCCAGCAGTCCTTTTCTCTGGGACAAGAGGAAGGGCATCCCTGCCTTGGGCAGCTCCTCACTGTGTGTTGGAAGTTCCACAGCCCTCGAAGGCAGGTCCAGTCTGCTGAAGATGTGAAATATGAAGGAGGATATAAAAAGTTGAAGAAGTGTGACATCCCTGGAGAGTTCCTGGAAATTCGAATGGTAGTTTTTGATATGTGGAATTGGCAATATGGATGGTTACAGATTTATGGCATATGCACAATTTACACAGGCATTTCCTAATTCGAGTTTTTCCACAGTCAAGGTGATATTTCTTGCATTTATGGCAAAGTCATGCAGCTTTCTCTATGTCTCTAATGCCATGTGTCAGTAGCATCTGGTCAGCGCATGTTTTAATTTGTTGTGACTGTACCTTGCATGTTGAATTATGTATTTTATGGAAGGCCATGGCTTCTACAACAGTGGAGCTACGCAAGGATGTATTTCCTACTAGGACTCCAATTTAAAGAGGTCTTTATAATGTGCACATATTGTTGCTGTAGCATAGTGCTGTATACCCTATACTTACCCATGAGTCCCAGCTTGTAGAAAGATCCCTTCTAAGCATCAGACCATGTATCCTTGCATAACCATGACCATGACCACGACCTTGCATCTGACCATTTATCCTATTATAGCACAGGAACCCAAGGTACTTTGTAGTGCACCATTTGAATGTTGCTTTCACACTCTAGAATAATCTTTCTTCATTCCATGAAGCATAGTGAATATTCAGAGGGATCCATTGGCAGCTTTGTATTTTACAGAGTACCTTCGATTTCGATTTCCAGTATAAAGGCTTGATTCAAAGCTTTGTGAAGTTCATGGCAGTCTTGTTTCTAGCAGGCACAGGATCAATTTAGCTCTTAATTTAGCTCACCGACCATCCCGATGTCAGGTCACAGATTCAATTTAATTCTGACTTCCACTTTCCCTAGTTAATCCTTTCATTTGTGAATACTGGAGTAGTCAGGAGTTAGATATTCCTGTTTTAAGATTTACTTCAGAGGACTCATAACTCCTCAGTCAGGTGGTACACATTTATCCCAGACTTCAGTGATTTTACCTATTTAACTTCCACTTTCCTGTTGGACTTAGTTACTTTGCTATTTTCAGAAGCAGAAATCTTCAGCTGTGAATTGTTAAATTGGAGTATTGCACTGAAGTGCAAGTTTTTAATTTGCAATAATTTGTTATTTATTTAGTCTTAGAAAAAAATCTAACAAAAATGCCATTCCTGGCCTCTTCTCTGCAGATCCCCGTCATATTTTTTCACTGAGTTACATCAAACTTAGTATCACGGAAAACTTTTAAAACACTGAGAGAATTGGACTACTGTGTGTTTTAAGGATGGAAAAGTAGGGGTACAACAATGGTAAGTGGCTAAACTGATTTTGGGTGAATGAACCAAAATGCTAAAAGTAGTGCAGCTTGAAATGAAAGACCTTCTTACATTTTTCTCCACTGTGTCCTACACTGATCAACGAAAAAGACAGGGAGAGAGCCATGGCTTAAGTCATGGATTTTAAATTATTTGGGGGATATTTACCTCTCTGTTTGATTCCACTTATCTCTTTGCCTTTTGGATATGGTGAGGAAAATTTAGTGTCATATTTTCTTCTACCTTTGTATATAGGAAGGGCCAAGGAGAAACTGATTCTTAGATTACATATAAACAAATAAATATATAAAATTATTTTTTTAGTCAGTTAAACTTTGAATATGTATATATTATAATCTAAACACTCTTAAAAATCCACATAGTTTTGTTACTTTTATTATACCGTGCTAATAGTGATTCAGAGAATACATACATGTATACATGACAAAATGATGCTCCTGTGTCTGCAAGATGCCTAAACAAAGATTAGAAACAAATAATTCTTAGCCATGCCATTTTGTCTGTCTCTGTTTATTCATACAGTTGGTGGTTTACCACGGTTTACTTACTCAGAATGCAACTGAAATACCAAATTAGATAACGTATAGCCAGAACTAGTTAAGAATGCGTCTTTACTTACATATTACTCTTTGGCTTAATTGTCTAATATGTTCTTAGCTCTGACCTGAACCACTGTCATGAAATAGTAATTCTTTTTCAAAGTCAGTAGTTTTCTGAGAATCAGTAAGAATCTTTCTAACCTTAATATCTTGCTTTTGATACATTAAAGGACTTGTCATTTTCTTTTGTTTGGCCTTTAGATTTCCAGCTGCAAAGATTAACAGGTATCAGATAAAGAAACCTAGGCCCCTCTTCTGACCCCTTGTATTTGGTGAATCATAGTCAGCTTGTGTAAAATGGCCAATGTTAATCAATATTAGGGAGATGAAAAGGAAGCAGGAGGGTAACTGTGTCTTGCAGCAAAAACTGAGGGTCATTATGTGTAGGAAGGATGTACAAGACCAAAGCAGGGAAAATAAAGGAAAGTGGCAATTTTAGCTGAGTGATATCTAAAGTCCATTTGTGTTGTGTTGCTATTTTTTATATCAGCCCAATTCAGTATTTTATACAGTCTGTTCACTGGCAACACTTGACTTCCTGCTCTGGTCATTCTGCCATTCCTTCGTGTAACTTTCATCACAAAAGAATAGATGATGGTCATATCAGTCAGGTGCAGATGGTATATTCATTTTTAAGGAGGGAAGAAGTAGCTAGGAAGTAAGATGTTCTGTGAGAAAGACTACTGGACGCTTAAAATGACTTCTGAACTTCACTTTTGGCTCTGGCACTCACCTTTGAACTGGCTTGGTAATGTGAGCAGCCATTTAACCAATCTAGTCAGAAGGGGAAAAATACTGACAGAAGAAATTGTCTGCTGAAAAGCCTGTCAGCCTGGCGCTGCGAGTCTGGGAACTAGGCCTGGGAACCAGAAACATCCTTAAAAAATGCAGCTGGCTTCTTTCAAGTGCAGCTGGGGTACCTAGAAACTGAAGACATCCTGAGATACCATGGATAAGTGCAAAAACAAGGGATGCTAATGGCAATTTATCATTTGAGAAAGTGGAGAACTGCCTGGAAAAATAAAATTGCTCTGAATAAATCAGAAAATGGCATCATCTACTTGCTGTTACCAGTGAAAAATCAAAATTAACAGCATGTATTTGTTGCTCAAGGTAGGATGGCCTACACACTCACAATGTTATAAAAATGAATTATTTTTCATGCAAAATGGAGCCCTTCACTCTCTGAGATCTTCCCAGTTGAATTCTATGTGAACTTTCTATGAGCTCATGGACTCTCACTGGAGACAGGTGGCTGACTCCAGACTCTGTGATGTGGAGCAGTTTGGAAGGGAGACTCTATTGTCTTACTGGTTCAGTCTGTCCTCCCCTCTTCTGGGGGTGGCTAGGTCCTTTGCTCTGGGATCCTTCCTCCTCCCCTCTTTGGATCGTGTGGGCCCTTCTGGAACCTGTCTAATTTGCTTTGTGTGAATATTATATATACTCATATAAGTAATCTGTCATAAGTATATCTGCTGTTCTATTGTTTGTATGTTTACTTCACTAATACTAAGTTGCGTTAACCTGTAGTAGTATGTAAGTATTCGGTTGCTGCTGTTATACTAATTAATATTATTATTGATTGATAACATACTTTGATTGATACTATATTATTGATTGCTGACTTTAATGTGTAATGGCTTGATATATATATTCATTCATAATCATAGAATCATAGAATGGCATAGGTTGGAAGGGACCTTAGAGATCATCGAGTCCAACCTCCCTGTCATGGGCAGGGACGCCACCTCTTGCCTAGACCAGGCAACACATGGGGACCGAGCGGGAATCGAACCCGCGGCCTCGGTGTTGATCCTTGTTGTCAGCACCGCCCTCAAACCACTGAGCTAACCGGCCCCCTATAATCATCTTATTAATTATACCTATATTTGCTAGTGATGATTTTTGTGATATTTGTGATAATCTGTAACAAAGTAGAGAAATCTGGAGGATAAGACCTCGATGTTCTTGTGTATTACAGAATGCTATGAACCCACAGTTGTGATCTCTATGCACTTGAAGGCCAGGTAACTCCCTAGGTTGACACACTCCTGTGCTCCTGTGCTCATTCTGTCTTCCTGTAAAATTGTTTGCATTATAACTGTATAGACTTACAGAATCATAGAACATTTTTAGCTGGAAGACACCTTCAAGATCACTGAGTCCAACCTTTTCTTAGCCCTATCAACACCACTAAACCATGTCCCTCAGTACAATATCTACCCATCTCTTAAACACCTCCAGGGATGGTGACTCAACCACCTCCCTGGGCAGCCTATTCCAATGCCAACAACCCTCTCAGTAAAGAAATTCTTCCTAATACTCAACCTGAACCTCCCCCGGCACAACTTAAGGCCATTTCCCCTTGTCCTGTCACTCATCAGTAGGGAGAACAGATCAATCCCCGCCTCTCTGCAACCTCCTTTCAGGTAGCTACAACTACCTGATAAGTGATAAGAGAGTGATAAGGTCTCTTCTCAGTCTCTTCTTCTCCAGGATAAACAGCCCCAGATCTCTCAGCCTTTCCTCACAAGACTTATGTTCTAAGCCCTTTACCAGCTTGGCAGCCCACCTCTGTACCCTCTCCAGCACCTCAATGTCCCTCTTGTAGTGAGGGGCCCAAAACTGGACACAGTACTTGAGATGGGGCCTTGCCAAAGCCGAGTACAGGGACATGATCACCTCCCTGCTCCTGCTGACAACACCCTTCCTGATACAGGCCAGGATGCCGTCGGCCTTCTTGGCCACCTGGGCACACTGCTGGCTCATGTTCAGCCGGCTGTTCATCAACATCTCCAGGTCCCTCTCTGCCTGGCAGCTCTCCAGTCACTCCTCCCCAAACCTGTAGCACTGCTGGGGGTTGTTGTGGCTTAAGTGCAGGACCCGGCATTTGGCCTTATTGAACCTCATGGAATTGGCCTTGGCCCAGCAATCCAGCCTCTCTAGATCCCTCTGTAGAGCCTCTCTACCCTCAAGTAGATCGACACTTCACCCAGCTTGGTGTCATCTGCAAACTTACCAAAGGTGCACTTCTAGCTTTCTGTCTTGGTCTTCCTTCCCCTCCAAGTGAACTACTTCAGTTCTGTTTTTTCTAGCTATCTTTTCTAGACAGATTTATGAGCAATGGATGTTTTATAGATCATGTCGTGTAGAAATGTTAAAAAAAAATAATGTGAATATTTTTGCTTCTGAAATACAGAAATGACCTTTGTTTTCGAAATTCCTTTTATGCTGGCAAGAGTTCCACAAAATGGTATGTTGGTCTTTCAGTGCTATGGGAAGAGGACAAAAATTTTTATGATGCTACCTACAGAGAAAAGAAAGAGGACAGAGTCTTAATCTAAGATTTTATATTTTACAGTTTCCCTTGCCTTTACATAAGAAAAGATAATATTTCACATGTGAAGACCTCAGATGTCTCTCTTATGAAACACAAACGTGTATTAATATTTTTACGTCTACCGTATGTCTATCATGTAGAGTAGCTACATGCAACATTTTCATTTCCCAAGAGAAAAAATAGAGCAACAAATACAACATCTCTATTAAAGATTGATAAAATCAATGTATAATATTTACTGTAAGGAAGAAAATACTCCTAAGGAAGTTAACGGTGGAATAGAATGAGATTACACGAAGAAGTTTAAACATATAAGTATCACAATAAACCCTCCCCTTCTCCTGACCTGCTCAATACCTAGAAAAATTAATTTAAGGAGTCAGAATAACAAAAAATATCCCAACATAAATAATTCATTTATGAATGATGAATTAAATTTCAATTCAGTGAATTCTTGTGTTATGTTGTAAGAACAAATCCACATGTGAAATTCTGGAATAGGACTTTTTCTCTTAGTCTACAGGGAAATTATAACAATTTCAAGAGAAAAGATACTTTGTAGAAACACTAATAAAGACAATTGTGAGTGGTTAGCAAGAGTAGAAGTTGCATTTTAATTCTAATAGCTTTTTCTCATTGGAGATATTTGATGCTTTTTCAGTTCTAATGGCATTGGCGAGATAATTGTGATTTCTTTTGGAAGAAACAGAACTGTGCTAATGATTTATCAGAATAACAGGATTCAAGGGTCATATATTTATCATATATTAAGAGGTATGGTAGTTTTGTTAATATTTTGCATTGTCATTAAGTCTTGAAAAGAATTAATTTTATTTTTTAGAAACCTCTTTACTGTTCAGATTTGCTTAAGGTTACTTCAGTGTATGTCACTTTAATAGAAATAATGGAGCTGGTGATGTTTTGACCCCTCACGTGTCCTAAATTTCAGAAGCCATGTGGTCCAGAAGACAGTGCAATAGCTGGAGAGATGTGCTCAGCTGTGTTCTGTTATGGACTTGCTGCAGTAAATTTCCTTGTTGCTGTTTTCTTCCTTCTGTTGTCCTATACTTCAAGCACATTGGGACAGATTCGTTGTGTTTATATAATCCCTGGCACAATTATAACATCATGTTATTTCACATCTCTAAGACCTTTTTAAAGATAAAACCACAAGTCAAGTAGAGGTAAGCTACTCTATGTTTTAAAAATTATTATTGCACGTTAGTGCAAAAGTGACCTTATGTATGTTGCATGAACCATTAATTAGAAATTCTCTATTGATTCAGTACATACCTATGGAATTTGCAAGTCTATGTGTTTGTGTGAAAAAAAAAGTACAAAATTGTAGAAGATGCAGAGTGAAGGCTGGGATTCACAGGAGATGATAAAGATTCAAATGGCCATCATGAGAAGCAGAGAGACACTGAAAACAAATTAAATTAATTTATCACAGAAGATTTTAAAAGGTAATAAGTATGCATAACCAATGTGAGAAAGGCTTTTTTTTCTTTTAATACCCATAATAGGTTTAGCACTTTTTTTTTTTTTTGATGAGTGTTTTGTTGTAAAGAATTTCCTTATTGCATTAAGGAGTGTAATCTTAAAGGCTAATTTTAGCTAAGGCAGGCTTTTCTCCTGAGGCTCTAATGACAAATGGTTCTTCTGAAGGGCAGTTCAGAGCCCAATTCACGTGCTTTGAATTAGTTTACTGAAGGAGCCTTCCTATCTCCATTGGCTGTCTCCCCTGGAAAAAAAACAAGTTAGACACACCTGTCCAGTGTAAGCTTAGTCTTTGGTGAGTAAGTGGAAAACTCTGTTAGCATTTAGACTATCATTCAGAATAACACATCTTAGGTCATGTTTTTAATGAAGATTTTTTACTGAGTTTTCAGAGACTGATAACAGAGTAAGAATAACTCTTGGAATCAGCCATCTCCCGCTCCCTACAAGTTCTATGTGGATCTTACAGACTAATATTTGGCCCCAGATATTTTTACCTTCTGCTTCAGTTTCCAGTTTTCAGCAGAGTCTGAAGCACATCAACAGCATTTGATTGCTATTTGCTGTGTAACTGAACTGGTCCTGACAGCAACCAGTAAAGGTCACTTCCTGATCATAATCTTTCCACTGACACTCCGTTCAAAAAAGGCTATTGAATAGGAATTTCTTGGAATCACAAACAGATTTTTTTAAACATATATTTCCTTATAAGAAAAAAAAAAAAGATTAAAATCATGCAATTATTCTTGTTTTGTGTGACTACTTCACTTAGGAAAATCGTCAGGGTAAAACAACTGGGTATGCCTAGCTGGGTAACAGCTTGCAAAATGGGAAGGGATGTTTATTAACTGAAAGCACTTTGTCCAGGAAGTTCTGAAGGTAAAGCAGTAGTATCCATTGCAATTATGTAGTTACAATTATATTACCTTGGTTATGAGTACTTGGATCTACTAACAACAAACTCTGAATGCATTGAAACACTTGGTTGGGTATACACGTCCAATGATTATGTGTCTCTGAGTGACATCAAATGCATGAATATCCATTCATATATGTTGTGGTTATATATAGGTCCCACCTGTGATTACACAGATGGCTCAACCTCAGCCTGGATACCAAGTGCCCACTGAAGCTGTTCTATCATTCCTCCTCCTCAGCTGGGCAGAGGAGAAAAAGTATAATGAAATGTTCATGAGTTAAGATAAGGATTCAAAGAATACTTTCACTCAGAAGAGAACTTTAAGATAGCAGGTTAGCTTGCTTCCAACTATGTATGGAACTGGGGTATTGATTTTTGTCTTCAGTCAGCAGATGATGTCATCATTAAGATCATGCCGTTTCACGTTCGGAAGCGTACCTGAGAAGTCATAGAATCATAGAATCATAGAATG
>NW_009700654.1:95600-147013 GCF_000703405.1 Apaloderma vittatum | reverse complement strand
TTTGGTTACATATTGTAACCCAAGACAGGTGGGTAACTTTTAGGGATATATCATAAATATGTTTTCTAAAACAACATATTTCACCCCTTACTAGAGCAGGCATGGCAAAGGCTAGGCTTCACACCGTGATGTTTACATAACAGCTGAAGAATTATCATTTAAGAAGGCCATACCTAGGACAGTGATAGCAACTATCTGTAGGGCAGAAGGAACAGTAGAGCTTACAAAAGCAGGGGTAACGTGTGGGAGTGGAAATCCCTACCTAAAAACTGTTTCTGTACTGCCTTTCCCACTACACCCTGCTGATTTCAAGTGGTTAATGGTGTGGAGAGGTGAGTGGTCTCTGCTTTGTTGTTTCCAGGTAGCACAGCTGGAACATGTCTGGATCTAGTTCTCTCTCTGCAGCTGAGAAATAGAGCTTATTAGAATTAGAGGAAGGTTTTTAAAAGAATACTTTAAACAAATCTGAAGTACTTACTGTTACGGAGCTGCTCTCAATTGTCAGGATATTTTACATTCTTTTCTATCTTTAGAAATAAAACCTGAGCAAAAGAACAAAATTTTCCTGTGAATTTTCCTGAGTCCTCTTCCCATCTAAAGTGGTACATTGTAGGGTGAGGAAGCTGAGTAGGGATTAAAAGGAAGGTGATGAAACATTGGAAGACCTTGCTAAGAGATGTCATGGAATTTCCAACCTTAGAGATGTTCAGAACTTGAAAGCATGTGACCACGAGCATCTGCTCCAACTGCTAAGTTAGGCCTACTTTGAACAAGGGGCCAAGAGAATTAACCTTCAGAAGTCAATTCCAAACTGACTTAGTTGTCCTGTGATTCTAGGAAAGAAGGATCAGAAGACCCAAGGAACCAAGTCTGGCTCCATAAAAAGTGTCTTTATCCCAGTAAAATAAAACCCTGCTGCCAGCTGCAACCAGCTGAAATTCTGAAATTCTCTAACTCCTTTATATGCTGCCTCTCAACATCTCCTCATTATAGTCCAGTAAGACAAACTCCCATATAATCTCATCTTCTGAAAAAAAGCATCTGGTCTTTGCTGTAATCCACCATTTGCAGTTTAGGTGGTCGCTTTCTCTTTGCCAGATTTTCATCTTTATTGCAAGACGTGCTGATTGCTTCCCATAGCCAGAGCTACTGATACTCCTTGATTATTTAAACATGTGTGAGATGGATGAGTGCACCTTTAATGGAAATGTTCAACATTAAGAGTTTACAGTTAAATTTAGTGACTATGATAGACGAGAGCCTGACAGCTTTATAGATTCCTGTGTTCTAGTAACACTCTGCATCTAGGAGGGGCAGCATCTAGGAATATCACCGTTTATTATGATTATTAATGACCTGGAAACACTTGGCCATCTGTGAAAAACCTCTGCATACTTCACAGTGGTGATTCCAAGGCATATGGATTTCTGTAAGATCTGAAGACTGGAACTGAAAATAACACTGGAGGTATTATATGAATAAATACTTTGAATTCAGCTGGGATGATGATGATCCCAATTCAAAAACGGTAGTAGAAAAAGAAAATTATTAACAGTATGTGAGTGGAAGTGAGGTAGTCAGGGAATTCTTGGGGAAGAACAGAACAATAAAAGGGTATAAGGCATGTCATAAGCCATGAGCAATAGTAGAGAACAAAAAATGAATACTTTTAATTTCCTGTTTCTGTACTACAAGTGGGGAAGAAGGAGCACAACCAGTGAATGAAATTACAAGTTAACAGCCTGATGCTGTTGATAGACAGGATGCATTATTACACAAACACAGCTGGGCAAAAGATCTCAGCCACAACATGAACACCAGCACAAGGCATTTAGCTTTGTACTGGTCTCTACATCCTTTTATTGGTTCTGACTGAAAATGACTGGCCTACTCATGGCAAGAAAGAGGAAAGCTAGAAGTGAATATTTTTTACTGTTACTCTGGAAAGCTCTATAAGCATAGCAAAGCACAGCTCTTATACATGGGACGATGCTGGGCACATAAATGAAAACAAAAGTCATGGCATTTTTGGTTTTGTGGCATGATTGATTTAAAGGAGAAAAAAAATAAGAGTCCAGCAATGATAGCACAAAGGCAGCCAGGACTCACACCACCTGTTTTCCCCTGATACTTTCGTGCAGTGCTCGACTGAGTAGACTTTGGCAACAGAAATGCACATTCCTTGACACAGCAGGTGGTTTTAGCCAGTCTTCAACTTTGCTTAGCTGTTACCACAGAAAATCAGATATGCTATGGCTTTGTGCATGTCATAGTACAGCAGTCCACCTTAATTAGACACAAAAAACTTTGGACTCCCTAGTGTTCTTCTGGATAGCAAGATCAAACTAAAGTCTTGTGTCCATGTTAAGTATTTTTATTCTACTAGTTTGTTTAGTGTGGGCATGAAGATGTGGTTCAAGCAGAAATGACTATGTGATGACTTTGGATTATTAAAAGTTTCACAAACAAGGAATAACAACAAAATCGTGGTGGACTTTACTTATACTTGTCACAAACTCATGACTTTAAAGAGCAATTACCATTTACTGGAGGACCTATTTAGACATTCTGCCCACTTAGCAGAAGAGTTTTCACTTCTCAAAAGTCTCTTTCTCAAGCATATCCCATAAACTGTGCTATGCCATTTCTTATCTTGTTCATTGAACAAATTTCCAGAATCTTTTTCAAGAACTCTTTTTTTTTTTCTCATTTAAACCATCTCACAGTTCTTCTCTGACCCATTGCTTGTTTACAAGCTTCCATTTTAAAGTATGAGCTTTGGAACTGGACAATCTATTCAGCAGTGGCATGAGTGTCACGTTCTAAATCCACACAATTTACCTAGGTCAGTATTACCTTGTGTATTGAATTCTTGCTCATACCTTTTGCCCATGTCAAGCATCATTCACGTAAGTGTTTGTCTGCCACTGAGGCCCTATGGAAGGATCTGGAGTTATTCAGTTTGCCTCATTTATTCATTCTAAAGTTAACAGAATTTCTCAAGTAGTCTAAGCTTGCTAAAAAATGCTGTGACCAGTGTTCATAGAACTATTTCAAAAAAATCTTGCAAACAAGAATTCTGTGGTTTGCAAACTGCTCCTATTTTAATCCCTTTTGTTGAAAAAAATCCTAAATTACTCCAGGAAAGACGGTAGTTTACCATCGTATGACATAATTATACTACTTGTCATTTTTTCCTACTGCAGATGAATGTACTACTACATTCTGCTTTGTATATATCATTATTGACAATTCTATAATTTCTGTTAATTCATACAATTTTCTTTGTTCAGACTCTGCTTTATGAAGGTACAATAACTCAGAATTTCCTGTAATAGGCTCCTTCTCCTTTTGCCTTCTTTTTTAGTGTTCCTCCATGTCTCGCTTCTAATTTTTATCAGTCAAAATATCAGAAAGTTCTTATCTTGTGAATATGTCTATAATATGAATAACAAAAGAAAAATGTTTCTAATTTATATGTAGACACAAATATTTAAATACAGAGACATGTGAATAAATATATATTATTTTATTTGCATATTTTTCCACTTTGCATCAACCAATTTTGTTCTGCCATTGTTGTTTTCATCTAAATAGAGGGACTGCAGTTTTTGGTGTTGATTTTAAGTTTCCAGTCATGTTCATATAGTTCTGTCAAATTACATTTTCCAAATGATTCATTTCCTCTGCTTCATTTTCTGTTTCAAGAATACTTTATCACAAATCATCACAGAAACATAGAACGACCTGAACTGGAAGGGACCTTAGAGATATTTTTATTTCTCATTCTGTTTGCATTAAGCCAGTGTAAAAAGTCATGATTACATCTGTACTTTGTGATCACATTCTCATGACCTCACAGATCACAGCAAGGCCTGTTCTGTGATGCCAACACTTCACATGTCATTGCTGGTTTTAGACTGTAATCCAAACCTGAATTATCTGTCAAGATGAGTCTTAATACAACAAAGATCCTTTGTGTTGCATGCACACGTTTGACCTAAGACATGAACATAGAAAGTTTAGCATTGGCAGCATTGTGCAGAACAAAATTCCTCAGGATAATGCAGTATTTCTTCTTGATTCTAAGTTATTCATAGATGTGTAAGATGGGGCCTATCCCATTCTCTAGTCTGTTTGGGTTTTTTTTATGATCAGAATTGAACACCAATTACAGCTCTAAGTTTTGGAATAGTTGATGCCTAAGAATCCAAGACATTGTATTTCCTAGATATGAGATCAGCAATTTTTACCCTGTGAAACTTCTGCCCTTCAACTCGCTTACTTCACCTGAAATTGGATCTACCCAATAGCCCTAGCACACTTGGCTATGCAAATGTGCCCACGATATCTCAGAAATACTTGTTAGGTGAAATGTATGCCCTTTAATGAGTAATTCTGATTGCTTTTGTTCATTAATCAGGCCCTTGATATTGCTCTACAGGCAATTAGAGAGCGGTTTTTTTTCTCTTCGTGTGCTTTGATGCCTTGATTAATTTTGTTCACAAACCTAACTTTGGCACTCAGATCCTCTTTTCATCTTTTCCCTTTTTTCTTATATGCCTTCTGATTTGTTTAGATGGGCTATCCCCTCAAAGTTTTCATTACACTAACATAGATTCCAACCAAATCATGTAACCCCTTTACCTTGCGGAAGGCTAACCAAAAGCGCTAGCAGAAGGTTAGATGTGAACAGGTAAATGATCTGTTCAGCCTGGTGACTGTGCTGAAGGAAGTAGTCACAAGACGAAGGACTATAAGGGAATGTGAAGCGGAAATAGATAGATGGAGCCAGGCTCTGCCAGACCTGAGAGAGGGGCAGCAGGTGCGGGCTGCACAAGAAGCAGGGGATCCCATGTCCTCTTGCCACCCAGAAAAAGGAGATGACCTAAGAGATGGGAGGGAAGGGAGGCAAGTCCCTCCCTGGAGAGGTGGGAGAGGCAAGAGAGTCCCCTTCCAACTTCCCCCGTCTTTTCAGTCTTCCCAGTTGCCCATAAACAACAGGTATGGGGCTCCAGTAGCAGAGGGCCAGGCAAACGAGGATGGATATGAAAGTCCATCCACACAGTTGCCCAGGGTCAACTTAAGACTAGTGCAATCACGCAAAAAAGAAATGTGATAGTAGTAGGGAATTTCCTTCTCAGGGAAACTGAGGGCCCCATCCATCCTACAGTGAGGTCTGCTGCCTACCTGGGGCATGGGTTAGGGACATTTCTAAAAAACTCCCAAATCTAGTGTGGCCATCAGACTATTAACCTCTGCTCGTTATGCAGATTGGGAGTGATGAGGTTATAGACAGGAACACAAAAGCAATTAAAAAAGACTTCAGGGCTTTGGAGAGATTGCTTGAGGGCTCAGGATCACAGGTGGTGTTCTCCTCAATCCCTCTAGTGACAGGGAGAGGTTCTGAAGGAAAGAGGAAAACCCATGTAATTAGCACATGGTTTAGAGATTGGTGCCATCGACAGAACTTTGGGGTTTTTGACCACTTCAGGGCTTTGGAGAGATTGCTTGAGGGCTCAGGATCACAGGTGGTGTTCTCCTCAATCCCTCTAGTGACAGGGAGAGGTTCTGAAGGAAAGAGGAAAACCCATGTAATTAGCACATGGTTTAGAGATTGGTGCCATCGACAGAACTTTTGGGGTTTTTGACCACAGGAAGGTTTTCATGGCACTGGGTCTACTGGCAACAGATGGAATTCATCTGTCACATAAGGGGAAAAGAATCCTTGCACACGAGGTGGTGGGGCTCATTGACAAGGCTTTAATCTAGTTTTGAAGGAGGACAGGCGTGTAACTGGTCTGGCCAACGAGAACACTGGTTGCAGTAGCCCAACACTTGTGGGGCAGTGTGTTGGCATCTTAGATAACCAGAAAGTCCACCACCCCTCAAGGTTGAAAAATATGTACTCAGCTCCCTACTTGAAATATTTATACACCAATTCACGCATCACGGGCAATAAACAGGAGAAGCTAGAGGCTGTTGTGCAACAGGAAAACTATGATATAGCAGCCATCGCGGAAAGCTGCTGGGATGACTCCCAGAGCTGGAGTGCTGCAATTGATGGATACCAGCTTTTCAGAAGGGATAGGCAAGGAATAAGAGGTGATGGGGTGGCCCTCTATGTTTAGGAGACATATGAAAGCATACAAATTAATGAAGATGATGTTAGGGTCAAGTCCTTACGGGTGAGAATCAGGAGCAAGGCCAACAAGAGTGATATCATGGTGGGAATCTGTTGTAGACCACCCAACCAGGATGAAGAAGTAGATGAAATTTTTTATAAGCAGTTGCTACAGGTTTCACAGTCACTACCCCTTGTGCTCATGGGGGACTTCAACTTCCTAGATGTGTGCTGGTAATATAATACAGCGGAGAGATAACAATCCTGGAGGTTTCTAGAATGTGTGGAAGATAACTTCCTGGTACAACTGGTGAGGGAGCCAACCAGGGAAGGTGCCTTCCTGAACCTGCTCCTTGTGAACAGGGAAGAACTTGTTGGGGAAGTAAAGGCTGGAGGCCATCTAGGGCACAATGATCATAAGATGATCGAGTTCTCAATCCTTGGAGAAAAAGGAGAACAGTTAGAAAAACTGCCACCTTAGACTTCCAGAGGGCAAACTTTGACCTGTTCAGGAGACTGATTGGCTAAGTTCCTTGGGAGGCTGCCCTAAAGGATATAGGAGTCCCAAAAAGCTGGACATACTTCAAGAGGGAGGTCTTAAAGGCACAGGAGCAGGCTGTCCCCGTGTGCCAGAAAAAGAGTGGAGAAGGAGACCAATCTGGCTAAGTAGAGAAAGAACAAAGAGTCTATGACCTTTGAAAGACGGCAGAGGTCTCTCATGGAGACTGTAAAGGGAGAAAATTAGGAGAGCCAAAGAGCAGCTAGAGCTACACCTAGCTACAGCAGTTAAGGATAATAAAAAATATTTCTATGAATTCATTAACAACAGAAGGAGGATTAGTGAAAATCTCCATCCTTTATTGGATTCAGAGGGAAACATAGTAAAAAAGGATGAGGAACACACTGAGGTGCTCAATGCCTACTTTGTCTCAGTCTTTGGCAGTGGAACTAGCTGTTCCCTGGACACTCAGCCTCATGACCTAGGAGACAGGAAGAGGAAGCAGAGTGAGGTCATCACAGTTAAGGAGGAAGTGGTCAGAGACCTGCTACACCTCTTAGATGAACATAAGTCTATGGGACCGGATGAGTTACACCCAAGGGTGCTGAAAGAGTTGGCAGACATGCTCACCAAGACACTTTACATTATTTACCTGAAGTCCTGGCTAACTGGGGAGGTCCAAATGGACTGGAAGGTAGCAAATGTAACACCCATCAACAAGAAGGGCAGAAAAGAGCATCTGGGAAACTATAAACCTGTCAGTCTGACCTCAGTACCAGAGAAGGTCATGGAGCAGATCATATTGAGTGCCATGACATGCAATATAGATAACAAGCAGGGGATCAGGCCCAGTATGGGTTTATGAAAGGCAGATCCTTCCTGATGAATCTGATCTCCTTCTATGACAAGATGACCTGACTATTGGATGAGGGAAAGGCTGTGGATATTGTCTACTTAGACTTTCAAAAAGCCTTTGAAACTGTTGCCCATGGAATTCTCTTGGAAAAAGTGCCTGCTCATGTCTTGGATGAGCATATCATCTGCTGCATAAAACACAGGCCCGAAGAGTGGTGGTCAAAGGAATTAAATCCAGCTGGCGACCAGTCACAAGAGGTATTCTTCAGGGCTCAGTGTTGGGACCATTTCTGTTTAACATCTTTATTGATGATCTTGATAAGGACATAGAGTATATAATCATTAATTTTGCAGATGACACCAAGTTAGGTGGGAGTGTTGATCTGCACGAGGGTAGGGAGGTTCTATAGAGAGACTTGGATAGATTGGATCGATGGGCCAATGTTAATGGTACAAGGCCAATAAGGCCAAGTGCCAGGTCCTGCACTTTGGCCACAACAACCCCATGCAACGCTACAGGCTTGGGGAAGTGTGGCTGGAAAGTTATGTGGCAGAAAGGGACCTGGGAGTTCTAATCGACAAGTGTCTGAATATGAGCCAGCACTGAGCCCAGCTGGCCAAGAAAGCCAATGGCATCCTGGCTTGTGTTAGAAATAGTGTAACCAGCGGGAGCAGGGAGGTTATTGTACCCCTGTATTCAGCGCTGGTGAGGCCACACCTTGAGTTTTGTGTCCAGTTTTGGCCCCTTCAATATAAGAGAGATATCAAGGTGCTGGAGCGAGTGCAGGGGAGGGAAACGAATCTGCTGAAGGCCTGGAGAATAAATCTGATGAAGAATTATTAAAGGAGCTAGGCTTGTTTAGTTTGAAGAAGAGGAAGCTAAGGGGAGACCTCATTACTCTCTACAACTACCTGTAAGGACATTGTAGAGGTTGGTGCTTGTCTCTTCTCACAAGTAATTAGCAACAGAGCAAGAGGGAATGGCTTCAAATTGCAAGAGGGTAGATTTAGACTGGACATTAGGAAAAAAAAAATTCACAGAAAGAGTAGTCAGACATGGGAATACGCTGCCCAGGGAACTGGATGTGTTTAAAAGCGATTTAGATGTGGTGTTGGAGGATACGGTTTAGGGGTGAGCTTTGTAGAGTAGCATTAATGGTTGGACTCAATGATCCCAAGGGTCTCTTCCAATGTGAATGATTCTATGATTCTATGATTCTATGATTCTATGAAGAGAGACCATCAGTCTTACAACAATTACCTAGGCAAAATCCAGCAGACAAAAAAAACCCCAACCAGTCTTTCTCTTCAGGTGATAGTGAAAGACAAATGCATTCCAGAAAGACCATCTGTCTGTGCTCTTCATTCAGGTCACTTCTGAGTTTCTCTAAAATGGTCTAAAGACCATGAAGATGCTGTAGTGCAGCATCCTTAGGCCACCATCTTCAACATATCCTCATTACTGATTTTGCAAGCCTATTGGATCTCAAAGTACAGTAGAGGCCACATTATAATGTAAAGGAACCCAGCCAGCCTTCAATTAACTCACTTGATATTACAGTCTGTAATGACTGTAGCCCTAGAAGCATAATATACTGGAGACAGAGGAGACAATTAACTTGCTTTGACTTCTTCGCCACTTGCTTCCCTGCTGCTGAGACTCAAGTAAGCCTGAACTTTTTTTTCTTCTTTCTTTTTGTGTCAGTTCTAAAAAAATGGTTCTGATACTGCAATACCTCACTGCAGACCTGCCAGTAGCTGCACTTAGACAGTGGCACCTTGTGTCTCTGCCTCGAGGAGATAGCACACCATCTGCTGTCTCCTTGTCCTTTACAGGATGTTCTCTCCGTTCCATCTGAGGGAGAAGGTATCACACCAAATTACCTTCTGATTTTCAAATTTGTTTTAAGCATTACATCCCTGAACGAGAAATCAATCCAAACTGCTATATGAAATCTTTGTTTTAACCAAACACTGTCAAATTAGCTATTCTTTCTTGAATTCTGATTGATTTTTGGAAAGTCTTTTGAGCTTGACCTGAAACTTAAAAAAAACAAACCAAACTAACTGACCAAACAAAATGACAAAAAAACCACAACAAAACAAACAAAGAAAGAAACAAAAACCACAAGAAAGTAAAACTTTAAACCTTCTATCACAGCTAAGTTCAAACTGGGCTAGACTCTTTCGAACAAGGCTGTCTGACTTACTTGAATAGATGGAACTGTCTTTTATGGGGTGTTCTTAGTTTTCCTACGCCTGAGAATTGTGTAGATGTGTCTTTCCAATTTCTTTACAGCAGCTTGCCTTCCTTCTTTGTTAACTGGCACCTACAATATCTGCTGCAGTTATCATGATGATGACCCAATGATTCAACATAAAAAGTTCTTCCAGTTTCCTCTTTGTTAACCAAAACATTTCCATTGTCTCTCTCTTGTTGCTCTTTCCCCTTTGAAAATTTGTCTTATCTTAAGCTATATCTCATCTCTTCTTCTTGGTCTAATTTATCACTCTTCTGGAACGGCCATCATTTTGCATTTCATATGCAGGAAGCTTCTCCTGGCTTGTGGTAGGGAAAAACCCACAGCTCATGCAGTATCAGAGATAACCGTTGTGGTTTATGACTTCTGTACTCCTTAGTGAATCTCATTGCTAACCATATTTTTAAAGGAAATATTTGAAAATATATAATAAATCTGCATGCTTTTGCATATAAACCAAGGACCTACCTGGTGTTATGAAAAATCTCCTCTTTTAGTTGCTCTGTTTTTATAATTTAGCACATGCAATATCTAAAATTAGCCAGCGGCCACTTATAAAGGAAAAAATACCGGGGTAGATAGTATCACTGAATTGTAATGCAAGGAAATTTCTAAGCTCTGTGTGAAACTCCATAACCTTGACAAGTCATTATACCCCAAAATATTTTGAAGGGGTTTCCAAATGAGTTGAAGATATAACTGCTATTTTTTTCAGTCTCCCTGTCTACAGGAGTAACAAGTAATGTTAACTACAGAAAACATTGTAATTATAGAGACAGCTGGATAAAAATTATCAGCTAATTTCATGTTGTCATAAATGTTTTTACATGATTTCCAGTTTACCTAAGTTTATTATTCTATTACAACTTGGAATTAGTATCAGATGAAACAGAAAAGACGTCTTAATAAATACATACTTGATGGGATAAGAATAAATCCTTGAAGGCAAGAAAAAACATTGTCAAGATATTTATGAATAGTTAAGCATTCAAATCAGTAGGACCACAGGAAGAATAAGGTGAGGTATGTAAATAGCAGCCAGGATTTAAACTCCCTCTTGCACCTCTTTGTATTGCAAAAGCATGATAGCACTGATGTGGAACAGGACTACCCAGGCTTACTAGCTCTGAGGATCCACCACTCGTAAAATTTTAATAACCTTTATAACATGCAGCTTTTGAGAGATAAAGAGCCTGGCTGTAAAATTACAGTCTTTGAGGTGTAAAGGGTAAAAATGCACAATAGTATCTGGACTAAGATGAGCCAGAAGAAAGTACACATGCTCACTCCAGAAATAATCAAGAGACATTGTAAAAATCTTGCTTTCAACATATATTAATTGGGGGAGGGGAAGTGGTTGGGTTTTGGTTCATGACACTGTACAAAACATGATTCCTGCCAGAATCCCCTTTGAAGTACAGAGGTGCTGCTATTAAAGCCATAGACCTCTTTCAGCACTCTAAGCCAGCCTCTGCTTCAATTATTCATATGTATTCCATATGTTTTGTACTTGAAGGACTTGTCCTCTTAAAAACTGAAGCTCTTCAGAATTTTTCCTTAGCCCTGTCCTCCATGATATATGTATATTCATAGCTTGAGTAATATTTTAGCCCAATCCTTTGTGATATATGCATCTGCATAGCTTTAATTTAGAAGTAAGAGATTAGAAAAGCAGTCACAGCAATGATGACAGTGATGAAGAAAAGGTGATTTTTGAGAAAGAAAGCTATGTGGAGGTAACACAAGAGGAAATGTTAAAGGGGAAGAAGAGAAGAGACAGAAGAATGGAAAGAAGCAGGGACACTGGTGAGGAAATTAGGAAGGGCAAAGCAGCTGATAAAGCACAGATCTTCACCAAAGATGCAATTGAGAGCAATCAAATGCCAGAGGAGAACCTGGTCCCACCAAGAATATGCCTGCCAGCAAAGAAGCTGGAAGGGAAAGGAGGAACAAATCTGGTGTCTGAGAGGACAGCATTTGCCTGAGGCAGTTGAGTGAGAAGTCTGTTGGCAGAGAGCAAGGCTGTGTCTGTGCTGGAAAAGGTCAGCCAAGGTGTAAACTGTTGGATTTGGTACCAATTCATTGCCTTTGTAAGAGGGCCTGCCCCTTTCTTTCTGTCCTGCAGCTTTCAACATCCTGAAACTGTATGTACTGCTCTCCTATAAAGCCATTATGTAAAAAATAAGTCTTTTTCCTGTTCAGTCTCCTACAGCGTTCCAGGTGGTGTGGAAGGCAAAACAGTTGCAAAAATGCCCTTTTTATATCAGGCAGCATTTAAATCACACTGTTCATTGAGTGTGGCCATGTTTCCACTGAAGTCAGTGGGAGCAAAGCAACCACGATGAGATTAGGCCTTATGCTTTTGAGGCACTGCCCCGTTATAGTGCACACCTCAGATAGCATCTTTCCTCTAACAAACAAGCAGGGATGGATGGGAGCAAGCTGCTTCCCTGGCTGTTTCCTGCAGCACTATTTTATATCCACCGTCTGCCCACCCATCTGTTCAATCCCTGTTATGAAAACTGAAAACATTCCTGATTTTTAAATGGGTAAAAAATGCCTCAAAAGAGGAATAGGTACTGTGAGATCTTCACAAAATGACTGACGGGATTTTCCCCATTAAATGAGATAAAACCAGGAAGTTAGGAAGATTTTTATTTGTTGAAGCATATGATCTTTTCTGAGTATTTTGTGAAAGCGACATATTTTGTCAAGGATTATCAAAAAGCCAGCAACCAACTCTGGTAAAACTAAGTCTCCATTTACAAACGTCTAGACTAATCTTGAAGTGTCTCGTGAGAGCAAAGCTATGGATGATGCTTCTACTGCCTTTGCCTATAGAGTGAGCTGCAGAGCTCAAGCCTGATTCCACAGAGCAGCCACAAATGTTGAGAAGCCACCAGCCACAGCCAAATTCCATGTGGTGGCACCGTAAGTCAGTAGCTAGCTCTGGGCTTTTGTGGTCCTCTGTGGACCTGGCTTTAGCTACGGGTAAAGCTCAGGAGCTTGTGACCAGGATCTGTCTCACAGCTATCTTGAGGATGGCAGGCTAGTCTCCTGACTTGGGAAACAAGGACGAGGCAAGGCTCAAAGCAGGCAATGAGGGACAGGGAGAGCTGCTGCCATGGGGGACCCTTTCTGGCCTCGTGGGTCCCCTCTACAGACAAGCTCCAATGGGGAGCAACTGTTCTTTGTGACCCGAGGTGATGTCTGCTTTGTTGTACTATCAGGGGCTGCCTCCTTTAAGAGGAGGCCAATGCCTTAGAAAGGAATCTTCAGAAAAGTCAGAAGACAACGATAAGGATCCTCTCTTAGTGAGGCTGTGGTCCTGCTGTAAGCTGAGAAAGGAGAAAGACTTTCAGGTCAGAAAGCAGGGAAGGGATTTTCTACAGCAGCCAGATATGGAGATCTGTTGGGAATCTCCCTGAAATGATGAGATAAAGCTACTTGGCATTGTGCCACAGTTTGGAGAGGCGTATATAGCTGGGAAAGACTCAGCAATATTCCTTGAGCAGGGAGGGAATTTACTTGCTTTTAGGTACAGTTATAAGGATGCCTTTAAATAATCCAGACTACTAACTCGAAATCTTACTACTGGCTCTGCAAGTAGCTGAGGAATAATATTTGTGACAAATCCAAAATGAAAACCATAGCCAAAACTAGGTCTGATTATGCATATGTAGTGACTCATATTTTACGAGTCCTAATTTTTGGTCTCCTGGTAATTAAATCAGTTTATTCATCAGATGTTCAGGAAGGAAAAAGAAAAAAGTAGACTGAAGACCCTCTCCATGACAGGAGGGGACACTGCTGCTGGGGCCACCTTAGCTTGTACACAGATGAAGGAGAGTGGAGATAAAGAAGTGCTTGTGTGAAAACAGACCCAGCTGGAAAATAACCTCTAGAAATCATGTAGTTCAGAGCTGTATTTGCCTTATTATAAAAGCAGTCAACTTCAAGCAACATCTATCTCATATGGCATCTTTATAAAGTGATCTAGTCTTAGATGGGGACCTGCTGTTAGTCACAACTGTTCATTTTCGTCTGAGAAAAAAAGAAAAAAAGACACTAACTGTTTGCCAAAGTGGGCTGGTGCATAACTTCATCTTTTCCTGACTTTTTATAAAGCCAAGACAGCTCAGCACCCTGGCTGTTTTTCATGCCATGACTAATGCCAGCTAGTTTCACTGTAATCAAGGTTTATGAAAGAGTCTCTTCAAATGCTACCATTTGAAGCTTATGGCTTAGGCTCCTATCCGAGGAAAAGGAGTCATATACAACAAGGAAATGAATTTTAGCTTGGATTACTGCATATGGATTCAGACTGCAATAAAAACTAAGTTACTGGGATTTGGGATATTTTTAAATATGAGTTTCAGATCAAACTGTTGGTGATCTCTTCCACACAGAGAACATCTTGCTGCATTAAAGAACAGGCTTATCAGCAAACAATGTGTCGCAACAAAGACTTAGTCTTTTCCGCTAGGCTTCTTTCCAATTAGAAAAATAAATGTCAGAAACTGCTGAGCAGCTGCACTGAGCGGGAAAAGATTTAGACAAGTTTCTAGCTGAGAGAATATTGTCTAGTGTAAAATTTGGGGTGGAAGAAGGTTGAATACTGCTGCTGGTGCAAATGGTGCTAATATTAAAGTGCAATTTAAATAATCAGTTAAAAGGTCGATTCAACAACAATTACTTTCATTTTGTGCCATTTATAGTCTACAAGACCCATTCTGCAGCACTTCACGGTGCTGCAGGTCAGAAGCTTGAATCTTGGGAACTGTAGTTTGTTCACAATCAGCTCCATATTACAGGTTATTAGGAAAGATCTGTTTTCTGCAGGCAGACTGCAATATTTCTGATAGTTTCTAACCTTCAGTTTGCCTGATATTACAGTCTTCAGATGCTTAGATAAAAAGGAACATTCTTCTGCAATTTGAACAGCAAGTATTTCATAAAAGCAGGTGAAGTGATCAAGTGTTTCTTAGGTGATACGAGATCTTTTATTTTTATAAAATTAATTTCTTGTCAGGGAAGTAGAAAGAGATGAAATAAGACAGACTACTCTTAAACTCTGTGTGAGGAGCTTGTGGAATATATAGTTCAGTCAAATTGTATTTATTATTTTCTAAACTCAAATATGGCTGCAATTACATCTGAGCCTGCAGGAAGTATAGCTGGCCGAAAGGTGCTCCAGATACTAATACAGAGAAACAAACAGTGGGTGTTTAGGGAATTAGAACCTGCCTTGTTGTTTCTGATTGGTATCTGGACACTGAAGGTGTGTAGCAGCCGGAGCGGGACTCTGGCCACTCCTTGTGCCGCCCCTGCTCTTCTTAGACCCATGTAAAAACACTGCACATATCCGAGTCCCACATGGCTTGTGTAATCTGTAGATATTGGAGCTTGACAGTCATTACAGACCTGGAGGCCTGAAGCTTCAGTCTCAGGCTCTGGGGTGCATTATGGGCTAAATGAGATCTTGTGGCCAAGGCTGTAATTGCCGTTGTAAGGCTGCAGCTACTATCCATCTCCAGTAGATATAAATATATGTGCAGAAGGTAGTAAAGAAAGTCTTAATGTGCATAGAGGAAAAAAAAAGAAAGTAGCTGGAAGTCCTTAAAGAAAGATGTGTATTAAGATAGAAGATCCTGACTCTCACAGCAAATAACAGGTTTTCAGGAGGATTTTCTTTTCTCCTCTGTTGGCAGCCGCTTTGTTAGATAATTGCTGTGTCCCAGCCAAATGATACTGCTGCACAGCTTCTGGAGGTTGTCTGGTGCTTATTAGGGAAGGGAGTTTGTCCATTTTATGTGTGTTCCTAAATAATAGGAAACTTCTAGCATTCTGTCCTTACTGCTGTGCAGAGTATGAGGACTTAAAAATAAGTTTTGCTGGTGAGATGTCTGTTTTCTAGTATCTAGCACGAGTGGTTGTGCTTAAGTTGTATTCATTCTCTTCTGGAAGAGAAGGGTTCATTAAGTAGTCTTTGTTGTGCTTATTAAGATGCAACTCCTCTATTAAGAATGCAGGGAAGGGAAGAAGCAATGAAGTAGTTTTCTTCTAGACTAGGGGACCATGCAAATAAGGCACTAAAGTGTTTTTAGTTCTTCTTACTGGTCTGCTGCTACTTATAATTTTGATGGAGTGCAGTCTACCTCCTTTCCCCAGATTCTCGGAGTGGTTTTATAGGAAGCATGCAGTGTGGAGGAGGACAGGCCATACGATGTGTTTGCAAAGTTGAGACATAAAATCAGAAAAAACAGGACAAGTTGCAGCTCTTTGCAACAGCCTCCTAATAACTCCATGACACAGCAGAGAAGGACAGTCCAGTATTTCTTGTAAGACTATTTTAATAAGCTGGTCCAAATTACCAAAGCAAATATCTACCAATTTGCCAAGAAGCTTGTGTAAATGCAAGTAGTGCTCAGTTAGCTCAGCAGAACAATTTAGAAGACCAAAGGGTGAGGCAAATTTGTCACTTCCTGCAGTTATTACAAAGTCTAGTCTAGTAGCTCAGTATCCTGAGAGGATACTTAGGGTGCCTGATCTTACTAGGCTCCTGATCCATCCCTGAAAGTGTGTTCAAGCAGCATTTCCTTCACTGCAGCAAAGCACTGGGACCACAGTTTGGATTCAGCTGGTCAGGGTATACCTGTGAATTTTGTCCTCAACTCAAGGTCAAATCTTGAGTCCTAGTATAATGTATGGCAGCGTGATCTTCCCTTCTCTGGTTACACAAGGTCACCTGAGAACCCTATTTTATAAAATGACTTGTGGTAGATCATGGTCAGTGGCTTTTTAACATGGTCTATAGGCTAAAGAATTAGGGATTTAGTAGGGCAAAGGATCTCACCTTCATCTTTGAGTATATTTTTCTGAAAATGGAAGGCATTTGCTTAATCCTAATGTAAAAATCCAGCCAAAGTAACTTTCTTCCAATGATAGCTCACTCACTGAATTTCTGGTATCTCACATTAAGCTATCTACTGTTGGCTCCTTTTATAGAAACATTTTTTTTTTTTCAAGAGAGCTATTCATCTCACCTGAAGAAAGACATCTAATGTAGGTCAAATGAATTGCTCTTTGGAGGCATTTATTTTCCGTCTTGTCTATAAAGGGAGTTTGGGATGAGTAGCTCAGGTGCCTGAAAGTGAAACGTCTAAGCTGGGAGGGGGGAGAAATCTCATTTGGAGTAGCAAGACAGAGAAAGCTCCGTGGCAGAGAGGTGTGATAAACCTTGCCAGGAGACAGACATCATCAGTGTGAATTCTCGGAGTACAGTACAATTATTATTTATATTATGTTATTATTTGCTAGCAACTCCTTAATACTAAGTTTTGTCTCTCCGGCTTTATGGTGCTCATATTTCTTCTCTTTGTATTCTTGGATTACTTCTTCCTTTCCTGTCTGTCTTGTTTTTCCCTCTGCCTCACTTTTCATTTTTTAGGTTTCTCCTGACTATCTTTTTCTCTTGGCCTCTTTTGTAGACAAAAAGTGAGAGGAGCCCTATAAGCATGTCATGTAGAACTGCCGGAGCTTGCAGTTCATCCCGTCCTGAAGAGCTTTAAGGAGTTGTAATTGCATGGAGGAGGATTTGGAGGGTTGAGCACTGTGGGCTATCCTTGGCATTGCTGGCAGTTCTACTGTATGAGAAACCAGCTTCTTTCATTCCTTGTCTGATTTTGGGTTTCATATCGTATTTTTCTATCAAAGGGAACTATACCAGCTTCCGGCCTTCTCAAATGAGAGAGGCTGCCTGGGGTACTGGCAAAGCCTGCCCTTGAACCAGGGAGCAGGCAAGTCTGTGGAGGCAACAGTGACTGCTGCAGAAATGTATTTTTCAGACCATGGACTCTTTAAGAAAGTCACTACTCAGGGGCAGCATTTCTCATTCCCTATAACACTTTCTTTAGGAGAATTCTAGGTAATGAAACCTGGTTTTAAGTTCAATGTACCTGCCGGAACAGCCATTTCACATGGGTAACAGTTTCTGCCCATTTGTGGTACAGACCCTGGGAACAGTTTCCTCAAGGTCATCCCTCATATATTTAAAGTAATCTCTTCTAATATTCTGAGTGACTAATGGTATTCTAATTGAAATTCTTTGACTTAACTGACTTAAAACCCCTACCAGAGTCCCATATTTAGAACAAACTGGAATGCAGCATTTTCTCCCTAGAATAGCAGGAAAAAAGTGAATGAGAGAGAAAAGGTCTTATTATGTTCCTTGTAATACATTTGTAGAAGCGTTCTGTATAAGTCCTTGGAGAGATTAAATGGATGATAGTTTATTAAGTTCTAATTGATGCTGCCTCCTAAGAGATAATATGGGCATGAGAAAGCCAGATCTTTCTGGTGTGTAAATTGCTATAATTTCATCAATGAGCTTCACAAACTCACACAAGCTGAGGATTAGGTCTATGAGGTCTCATTGAATCTTCAGAGTTCACTGTAAAAGGATCCTGCTGTCTTTAAGACTGCCATTAAGGAGCTATAAGTCAGTTATTGTAGTGAAGCGACATTTGCATCATTTTTACATTTTTGTTTTCTCTGTTATTCTCTAATCCATTAGTTTATTTTTGTCTTGTCTCTGTTCAGTGGCATTAATTTTGCTTATTAGTTAAAGTTATACTGGAAGATGTTGAAACAGAGGGTAGTGTCTCATGCATAACATAGTTTTCTCATTTGCTACAAATGAAAAATGTCTCTGATTGCTTATTTGCACTACATTAGCTCTCACAACCTTAACTAGGTCAGGCCCTCACTGTACTGGAGTGGTATGCCATAAAAGAGAGTCCCTGAAGCAAAGGACCCAAAACTGTGGAGATGAGGAACAGAAACTGATGGAAACAAAAGAACAGGAAAGGACACAAATAGTTCTAGATACGCATGAAAAACAGACTCTAATTTCTGTCTGCACATTTCCTAGGTGTATTAAGCCAATCAGTAGTAATGATAGCACCTCTGTTACTTGATCTTCCAGTAAGGCTAGACTGAACAGAATTTAAATTGCAGAGCACTGCATACTAATTGTGTTTGTATTACCCACTAGCCTTTTATCCTGGTTTTGGAATGCTTTATCACAGACTTTGCATTAATTAAAGCTTTTGGCTTAATGGGATTGTTTGGCCTGCACAAACTGGACTTAAAATATCAGCCTATTTCACAGCATCAAGGAAGTCAGGGCCAACTGTTTGAAAAATGACTTGCAGAACATGGTTCTCAGACCGTTACAGTGGACAACTTGATCCTTTGCCCTTCTCACAGGCACCAATGAATTGACAGCAGCCAGTCTAAAGCCATCATAACCTCACTTTCCATGACTGGTATGTCACTAAAATACAGTTGCTCCTTCTGCCATGATATATACAGTGCTTCATCGTTTTACTGAATGCAGATAGTAAACCCTTAAAAAGAGTATAATGACGAAGACATGGGTAGGACATCACATGTGTGAGATTGTTTTATTTCATATTGAGGGACAAGGCAGAATTAGCCTGAACATAATTAACCTCAGTTTAACATTCAGAAAGATTTCTCTAGAATCTCTTCTCATTTTCATTGATGCCACTATGCTGGTTCCATTATTTATTTCAATAAATAACATATTTCACACAGTCATCCTTCCTGCTACCCATTTTCCTCATCATTAACCCCACAGACTTCTACTCTGCATGTTTCTAGTAGCAAAAATATTGAGGTCCTTGGGTTGAAAGGTTACTAGTCCAGCAATGTTCTGAAAGCAATAAGATAACAAGCAAGTATAACAATTATCATCACAAACTCTATTTGCTGTTATCTATTTGATGAATTAGAAGACTGCAAAGAAAATGTGATACCTAGTATATGAGAACACTAAGATCAAAGTAGTTTTAAGGTGACAAAGAAGGATGAGTGTACTACCTGAATTATCTCCATGACAGCTAGCAGTCACAACCAACACGATGTGATCAAATTTGTGCTGTTACCCAACTCTGGTTTGCAGATAGATTGCCTTCTTACATCAATACATTCAAAACTGAAATGTGTTTTGATGAACAACATACTGGCAATAAACTAGCTCTTTTATCTGCAAAATATGGCTCTGCCGAGTCATTGCATCTTTTCTACTGTTAGAGCTTTTTAACCAATTTGTGTATAAACGCCCATGCCTCTCATCAGCATCTTTGGCAAAAGGCAGTTCTTTGTGGAATCTGTATTTACCAGAGTATAACATCTGCTGATGTTACTGCTTCAGAGGAAAGGCAGGTTTCCTGGCTGAAGAGCAAGCATCTTAATTTGTAGTTTTGACACAGCTGGAGACGCATGGCAGCAAGAAAGTGAAGGAAAGATGTTTTTTATGTGTAAATAACTGAACCACCCAGACAGATATCTTCATAACAGGGGTGGCTGAAAGATCAAATTTTTATTGTTTTTTCTTTGTCTATAAATCAATACTTATTTTATCTGATGTTGCATAATTCAGTAGTCACACACTTCCAGCTTGTAAAATCTTCAGAAATTAAATTGATTCCTTTTCCTGAGTTCGGCAGAAGAACGTTTGTTTCCTTCTTAAACGTCTTTAGTAATGTATGGCCATACATACTTTATGACTGAAGCTAATTGTCCTGCTTCTAGATATGTGAAACATTCATTTCTAGAAATTTAGTATGACTATACAGCTGTAAGTTTCAGCATTTGAAATTGTGACTTTTTTCTCTAACAGTAGGTCAATATTCCATTTACATTTCCATTCATACCTTTCTCTGGGGTTTCTTCAGTGTCTAAGAATATATCTAGAAATATCAGCAAATTCTTACATGGGGAATGTGTTTTGCAATATATACCATAGGAGAGAGATAAATACAAAATAAATCCCCATAAAACCTTAAAATCGAATGGCCAGACTTTGAGCTTCCTTAGAGTGCATATATTTTTTTTCTTAAAGGAAGAATAAATTTTCTGTCTTACTTCTGAGAATTTTGATACATCTCACATTTGAACCAGTTCTAGTACCTTATAGCAGTAGGTCCTAACCTGTGTAAAAACAGGAATAGGAAGGAAGTCTGGTGAAGTATTTCAGTTCCTCTGGATAAAGAATTACTTTGAGTACTCTGAGATTTCCAAAGTAATTCCAATACTATTCCTAATATCAACTACAATACAGTTAGAAAAGTCTTTTGTATTTCTTGTATTCTTACAGGCAGTCTAAAATGTCCCTAGGAGGTTCACATCTCTATTTCAGAAGTAATTTACCAAGATAGAGAATTTTCGATTTGTTTATTTATTTATTTACCAGATCAGTCAAATGTGCAACATTGGTATTATCAAATCTCTGTGGACATAAATGCTTTGAATTCATGCTTGGATGGTAACCATGGTCATTAACATGCTGTATAATTTGGCTGCAACAATGAGATTATAACAAAAATCACTGATAAATAATGTTAGAGCAGACTTTATTATTAAAACAACCAGAATAGAATAGTTAGTATATGCTTTTAATAATGATGATGATAATAATAAATCATTCCCTCAAAATTCCTCTGTTACTTTCTTCAGTGTCAATGTTCTTCTCAGATATCGACTCATGGATGACTCTTTCAAGATGTCCTTTCTGTATGGAAAGGTAGACCCATTTGTCTGCTGAACATTTTGTGCAGCAATCGCCGTTCCATTTAGATGCTATAAATTTTGAAACTGCTCACAGGAGTTTACAAAGTGCCAACTCATCAGACATTCGTGAGATAGGCCATGCATATACTCAGAAGTATCATGGGTGGCATGTTAAAGTCTAATGACTGGGGAGCTGTACTGGTTCTGCTTCCAAAATACACACTTGTGCACATGAGGGTTTGATCAATGAGCCAATGAAGATCACATACACTTATCAAAAGACAAACACTATTTGGTGTTGTCAGAGCAAATTCCATCTTGGTTAGATTTTCTCTTCTTTTCTTGGTTCTAGACCTTTATCAGCCCATCACAGAATAAAAATAAGGCTCCTGGTCTTTCAGGCTTTACTATTTAGCAAAGGCTTAAGAGGAAATTAGAATCCTGCCTCTAGTTTGGAGAATAATCAAGACAGGACTTACTTTATTCTCACCTAGTTAGGACTTCTGAGAGCATTTTGTCGCAGTATTCATGAGATTTACATTTGTCAATATACAGACAAATGAAAAAGCAGGGAATTTCAATAACTTCTCCCTGACCTTCAAAAAGCCTTTAGAATATCCAGTTGTCCCCAAGAAGTCAGATGAAGGCTTAGGTACAAATTCCAACAATGTGTATCTGTTAAGACTAAGCCACTGTTGTCTTGGTGATACAAACGTTAAAGCTTATGAAAGAAAGACTTGTATTAAAAAAAAATATTGGGAAAAAGTTTGGGGCTGATAAAATGATAAAATTGTCCTACAGACAACTGAATCCCTAACTATTGATTTTTCCAAAGCCAAAAATTTCCAGAGATTTTGTTTCCCTTAGACAGTTAGAAGTTATATACCTGCCTTTCAGTCCTTTGTGAAAGAAGGTTTGTAAGCTCTAAGGCAGCTTCCCTAGGGAGAGACTGGCTTCTCTCACTCTTCAGGACCTCTGCCTAATGGAGGTATTTGTCTTCCTCTGAGGAGTGAATACAATCATGCCACTAGAAGTGAAATCAAACAATTGATACAGCCTTGGCATTTTAGAGGGTGAGTAATGCTCGTGGCAAAGATTGCCACGTTCGGACTGTTACATTTCCTGAGACTGGATATCGGAAATTATCTAGAAGTATGTTCTCCCTCTTTAATTGCACAGCAAACAGTGAATTAAACAGTTCCATGCTGTGCACCAGAATTGTAGGAACGGTGCTGCTAAATCATAAAAATCTTAACTCTTACTTTCAGCAGGGAACAGGGTGCAGCCATATGCTGCTGGAGATCTGAGCTGCTGGCAGATGGGGCTGCTCACGGGTGCTAGGAGCTGGACCTACAGCGAAGTTCCCTGCCTTAAGGTTTTGGTCAAAAGTGTACAAGTGCTGGCTGAGCTTTGCTGGACCTTCTACTGTAATGGCAGTTTTATATTGGCATCAGGAATAAACAAACAAGTGGTCCTAGCAGTGTGAAATCTTACCATTATTTTATTTATTGGGGGAGTCTGTGTGTGAAGTACCTGCATGTGTCTAACCAGAAAATCTTTTTCTCCTCAGAAGGAAGTTCAGCTCTGCAACAGGGGAAGGAATGCAATTTGTGGCACCCAACTCCTATTTGCTTCCTCTTCCTTTTTTCTTTTTTTTTTCCTCCTCTTTTTTCCTTTTTCTTTTTTTCTTTAGGTCAGGGAACAGGTAAATGGCACGTACCTTAAACACAGAGCATTTATAGAACAGTGACCTTAAGAGCTTTAAATGACTACATTGTTTAATGTGAAGGCAAGGAATACCACAGATCAGTGGAAATGTCAGCAGTATCTTTAATGAATCAAGTTTGTTTTAATCGATATCCAAGTCTTCTTTCCATTGCCCTGAGATTGTCGTGCTTTGGAAAGAGATAATAGCAAATGTCATGCTCTGAAAAAGCAGTAGCTTTGGTGCTGTAAATCAATGGAACCATTGTTCTGCTAGATGTGACACATGAGTGACAGAAATCATGTCTTCCCAAGAAATCACTATTTCCATACCCTGTGTGGAAATGGGTTCTGGGGAGTATTGCTGGCATTCTGCTCTCAGAAGAACTCCTCAGTCTCTGAAAGAAACATGGGAAAACACATACAGGTCACCAGAGACTGAATCTGAGTGGAGAACTTTCTGAACCACTCCTGCAGACATACAGTTTATTTTTTGTTTGTGACTCCGTACTGTGACTTTTGTGGTCCAGATGAGAGTTTAGCTCATGTAAGAGCTAAGAAATAAACTCACTACTTTTCTATATTTAGGTGAAATCTGAAACTGCATAACCATGTCACAGGTCTTTCTTTTATAGGCAGCTGAAGATTATCTCTAAGGGAAAGTCTCTTTTCTTTTTTAGATTTTATTTTTTATTCTTCCCTAGACTAGAAGAGAAGGCTCTGGGGAGACCTTATAGCAGCCTTCCAGAGCCTACAGGAAAGGAGGGACTATCAGTGAGTCTAGTGGTAGGACAAGTGGTAACAGTTTCAAACTGAAAGAGGGTGGGGTTAGATTAGGTATTAGGAAGAAATTCTTCAGGGTGAGGGTGGTGAAGCACTGGAACAGGTTGCCCGGGGAAGCTGTGGAAGCCCCCTCCGTGGAAGTGAGCAACCACTTTGAGCAACCTGAGGCTAGAGGAAGGCCACCCTGCCCATGACAGGGGAGTTGGAACGAGATGATCTTGAAGGTGCCTTCCAACCTAGACCATTCTATGATTCTATGATTTACAAGAATGCCTATAACTTCTTTGTGTGTTTGTTTGTTTGTTTTATAGGTTATTATATCATGGTTTTCTGGGGTATACTTGAGAGTAAGAGCCTCCTAAATTTAATAGTCAAGCATACTGATGTCTGACTTAATAAACTCAGTCCAGCACTGGCCCTGACAGTGAAGTTGAGAGAAGTGGCTTGTCACCTAGTTCAACAAAACACTCAGTGACAAGAACTCATTACTTCAATGTGCAAAGCAGGCAAAAGTATGCTAAAGTATGAACTAAAATATATTGCATTTATTCTGGATCTTGAGACTCAGGCAATTTTGATTTTATCTTTATTTTCTCAATGTTAACTTTATACCTCTGCAATTTATGTTGTAGTGTGCAATTCGAATGGGCAGTTCTTGTTTAGGTTTGTGCTCCAGAAGCTTTACCAGCTTTATGAGTCCTCACAGCGAGCTCCTCTCCATGTCACAACCATGTAGTTTGATTAACACTCCCACAGGCACGTCACTACCTAGCCCTGGACCATTCAGGAGGTAGCAGACTGTTTGCTGTTGGCTGCCTCTCTCTGTTCCCGCTAGTGATAGAAGCTCTTCTTCCATCTTCTCTTGCTCAAGACACTGTCCCAGCAGAATTACACCTTACTCACCACTCTCTGCCCTGAGACCTTTCTAAGAACAGTTTACCACGTTATATAGTTGTAAAACCAGCATTCTCTCTGATCAGCAGCTCAACTCTTTGCCCCTGAATTTACACCAGTGTTATTCATGCAAAAAAGAAATCAAAACTTACAGATGGGTGGAAAAGCCCAGGGAATAATAATGCAAAATATTATCTGTATGCACTGGACAGCTGCTATTCCTTAGGAAGCATGGTGGTTGTTTGAACTTCTTGACATCTTCTCAAAATTTCTCTGCCTATGTTTGTGTTTATCTGTGATGGTCTGTACTGACAGCAAAACCAAAAGCTCCAGAGTAAGGGAGAGCCTGGAACCGAGAGAGGTCAGCTGTGACTCAGCTTCTTGCCTGTGCTGTACCAAGATCTCTAGTGTTAGCTTTTAAATTTAGATCTATTTGAACAGAATTTGCTGCCTTCTTTTTCATATTTTGAAGATAGCTTCTGTTTTCACTGCAGCAGAAGGATAATAAGGACCCCAGGCAATGCAGTGCTTGCTGACCTATTTCTTTAAGTGTAGGACTGCCATCAGTTCTAGGATGGGGAAAACGTTCCTTTAAAATTCAGCTGAAAATATCGAGACTCCACCACAGACTACATGTGTTGCAACTTTGTTTGCTAGCAGACAGAAACTATTGACATGGTTGATACCTATAAAAACAAAGCCTTGTTAAGGTGGTTTTCTGATTTGTGAGTGTTGTAATAAATAGCATCAGATTAGGAAGCTCATTACATGGATGAATATATAAGACTCTAGATGGGAAAGAAGTAGAATCATATGACTACGTTGCAAGACTGAAAAACTTAATTTCTACATTTTATACAGAGATTGCAAAATTTGAAGAGACAAAACTTCAGTAGTTTGAATCTCACTGGAAAATGCAGAGGATCTCCTGGTTGAATGAAAGGAGCTTTTTAATTTGGGTTTGCATTACAAAGGCTGATGAGCAAAGAGATATCTTTGAGCTATAACTCTACAAATTGTAGGCCAAATCCTAGTCTCTCTTTCTGCCTTGTTTCAGATGTTCTAATTAAACAAGAACTCAGGTGGTACCTAAGGCTTGATTCTTTGGGGGCTAGGGTGAAGTATTCTTATTCAGAAACCTTCTTAGTCTTCATAACCCCAAAGTGGATTACAGACATATTTTCCTGCCACTTCCATCACTTGGCAGAGACAGGTTTGTGCTGTCATACTTCATTTCAGGTGTGGCTGAATTTGACTGTATTCTTGGAGACCTCTTCTTCTGATGTATGCCAACGTCATGTGTCCAGGGTAATTGCTAATAAAGTATGTACAACTTCCCTGATTAGCTTGTTCCAGTCATGAAAGCAAAAACACATTTATGGTAGAATAAGCATGACTGGCCTGCATTCTATATTGTAACTGAAGCATAAAACCACTCTGTATATCTGTAAGTTGAATCATTTTTACTGGCGGGCCCATGACTGAAGTGAAGGATTTTAGAAAAAGCTATGTCTAATTTTTTTTTTTTTCTTTTACATTTAATGTGAATTATATATGCCACATAATAGAACTCTGGTTTGTCCTTGCACACTTGCAAATAACTGTTAGACTACTGAAGTAAGAAAAAACAAATTACTAGCACTCCATGAAAGAATAAGCATGCTGAGGTGCCCTCTGCGATATAATTCCTTTTGGATGTGTTAGATGTTTTGCTGCCTGCATTTGCTCTGAGCATGCCCTCTGAATAGCTTTTTCTGACAGCAAGTCCCATCATGTTTATAGGAAGCTCTATTATGGGTTCTGGGAAAGCTAAGAAATGTATTTGCTTCAAGCATAACACAGGGGGACTTGTTAAAGCAAAGTCATTCCCAGTATGCAAAACTGGACTGCAGGATTACAGTTGGGTTATCCTGAAATGAAATAGCTGACTGTGGAAGAGAAAATGCACCTTTTTGAACATTAGTAAACTGGCAAGTTTAATGAAAGGTAGGAGGGGCAGGTAGCATCCAGAAGCAGCTTGTTAGGAAAGGGGACTATTCCCATGCAGTTATGTACTCATCTATGTCAGTGCCTTGCTATCCAGCCCTAGATGATCAATTCAGCCTCAGATAAGACAAAACAGTGATTTTCTAGATACTAAACATTATATAACAAGGAATTTTCTGTGATGCTTTCCAGCTGACCACCAGGACCTAACTGAGGTTTCTAGATGAGATAGGCTGCTGTTGCCGGCCCACAGGAAAGCCACTTAAGCATCAGCAGTATCCTTGACTTAAGTTTCCCTCAACCTAGAGAACCATGTTGACCCATTCTACTAACAGCAGCTTTTGTAGTTTGTCCTAAACACTTGTGACCAAGCCATGTGCTCTTCACACAGCTGCAGAGGCTCCCTACCTCCTTCCACAACTTCCTGCAACTCTGCTCCATACAGGCTTCACACAATTATTCACAAAACAGCTCTGTATTAAGAGAAAGGAAGGAATACGCTGAAATAGAGTGTGGCTTAAAAAGACATAAAAATCACTCACCAATCCACCCCACCTCCCCTAAAAAAACCAAACCCAAACCTCCCCACTTTTAAGCATATTTCTGGGCTTGTAAACTTGCAGAGACATACCTATTCTCAAGGAATTAGGGTGGAAAAGTCAGAATATGCACAGAGGTGGGGTTAGCATTGCATCTGGCTTACAGAGATAGCTTCTACTAATTGACAGGGTGATCACTGACATTTGAATCATGATCACTGAACAAAGTAGATCTGCAGAAGAGGTGTTTTGCCTGCACATCAACAGTTCTGGGCAACTGTTGTAAGGTGAAACAGGCAGTGGAATAATTTAATGTTGTTAATATAGCTTGAAACCATTGAAATAATTGCATTTTAATACTACTGCATTGTGACTGTATCACTGGATGTGTTCACAAGAACACAGAATGCTAGTAAAATAAAGGCACAACAAATGCTGGTAAAATAAAGGACTTTTTATATGGAACAGATATAATAAACCGTAAAAAAAAAAAAAAGTAGATATAATATATAGAAAAACATATGCAGACATATTTAGGAATATAGTCATGTTTAAATCATCCAACTTCTATTAAATAATACTAGAGCTTAGCACTTGACATAAGCTAGAAAGGGCTTTTGAGGCAAGCTGCTGGTTTGCTCTCACGACATCATCATTATTTATCATCCCTGCCTTCCACTGTGTGTCTCAGACGCTGTAGGCTCCATATATGGGTCAATTAAACGTGCCCAGGAACATTGGCAGGCCTGGAGGCATGGGCACAGCATGTCCTGTGCCCAGATCTGGGAAATTAAGTGTCTGTGAGCCTGTAGGAGTGTTCCCTGGAGCAGACAAAATCCAAGCCAGCCTTGGGAATTGAGGGGGCTAATTGTTACAGGCCAAAATAATGCAAGGAGGCATTGTAACAGTTTATTAACGTAACCAACTGAATTTCTGCATATTCCTGAGCACTTTGTTTTGCTAGTATACCTTCAGCTGCATTATACTATGAGGTTTAACATTATCAAATATATTTATGATGTCTGTGGCAGAGGCAGTTGGATGCCAGATAGTATATGAATACACTGCTCACTTCCTCACGTTAATTCAGCAATTTACCTCAAATTTAGAGATAATTCCTTGAATTTGCCAAACTCATTATCACATTTATTACCTTTTCAATTATATGCCATGTTTAATGATAGAAAAATATTAGGAACCAAATGTTGCTTCTGTTTTCTTCTCCACTACTCCTCTTCAGCACAGAAAAATCTGCATGAAAAAGAGCTCATGTGTCCCTTATCTGATAGATAGAGGCTTATGTGTATGCAAATATACCTGTTTCACCCCTTTTAAAAAAACACTAAGCTTTTTACAGGAAAATTTGTAGGAATTTGAAGTAAGACCAAAGGGGATAAAACCAGCCAGTTAATCCTGTTAGCTGATGCTGTGACACCAGATCATGACGTACTTGCCCAAGTGCATTATCCCACTGATGATACACTGATGGAAAATCTCATATCCTTTTTCCTGTTTGGAAAATGGCTAATCACAAAAAATTGTTTCATGAAATACAGACGACATTGCTGTGATGCCTCTCAAAATGGTGGTATGCTGTTACATGCTGCATGGAGTGGAGGGGAAGCAAAGAAAAATGACTGGTTTTGTATAAGAGACAACTGGAGAGCAGCCTTGCTCCTGTCAGAGCTAGCTGGCTTCTTTGCCCCCAGCAGTGCCCCTGTGGCCTCCTGCCCTTGGAGATCTTGCAGGAACCTTTGTTCTTCAGCCCGAGTGTGAGCACCACTAATGGTAATCTTCTGCAAAACTGAGGAGGTATTTGCTTATATTGCTCAAGAATAAATTACCTATGCTTTTACTATATGCAAATATATTTTAAGAGCCAAGTCAGAAGTATGAACTTGCTCCAAAATTGTGGGCAGAGGAGATTTTGTCTGTCCATCTGCTTGCTGAAGATTTGGCACCTCTGATTTACTGTACCTGAGGCTTAGAAGACCGAATCATTGCAGCCAGCGAGTGTAAAGAAGGAGGTGAGTAGCGCACCCATATTCAAAAAATAAATTCACGTGTGCAGTTAAATTAAATTTATTTACAGGATATAAGCTCCTCCAAATTTAAAGGTTCAGTATCGGTTGAGGAAAAGATCAAGCTCAAGCACTAGCCCTGACAAAAGAATGATAATCTGGATTATCATACACTCACCTCAATCAAGCCGGGGGTTCCCTTTCTCATCTTGATTGTGCTCACTAAGGTACCTTAAAAAGGCAGGGATTCCCGTTCTCGCCTTTTCAACCTTGCCAGGGGTACCTTAACCAGGTGTGGGTTCCTGTTCTCACCTGGTTGACCTTGCCTAGGGATCCCCTAGACCAAGGGGCAGACTTCATGACCTCATCAGGCCAACCGCCACGAGGTAACTCCAACATGGCTGCTGCAAGAGTCCCCTTTTAAAGACTAGTCAATGATGACTGTGGTCAATCATAGCCATCTCGGCTTCTCATTGACTGCTGGCCCACTTCCTGGGTGTAACCGAGTCCCAACCAGCTCAAGTTCCATAGACAAGTCTGGACTAGCCCAGGTTGCAGATCCCCTGAAATCTGCCTAGGAACAGCGTAGCTGGGGGGAGGAAACACCTGCCACAGCGAGGTATTCAATAAGACTCGCACCTCTTTCCTCTCTGCTATGCCATGAACGTTAGGAAGAAAAGAGTCCCCACCAAAATAAGCAACTCCAGGAACTTTCACAGCATGAAGATATCCTGATACAGCCATTAGCCGATCTCTTTCCCAGCATAACTGCTACCTTAAGTAAGTGTTGTATACCAAATGCAACACACTTAGTAATTAGTACTGTAGCAATCAGGAATAGAAAGTATTATATGGGCTGAAAATATAACATATTTCCTTTGGGCACAGAACCATCATTTCATGTTAACAGAGACTGATCTCTGGTGTAGATTTACAGAATTTTATAGCACTATGGTAAATATTATCTGGTACGGTATTTGTACTCACCCAAGGATTAATTGTGCAGAATCTACAGTATTTCTGATATTTAACCCTTCATAAGAGTGCCTTTTGAAAGAATTAATAAGCCCCATCTCCCTAAAAATGAAATACATCAAAAAGCAGCAGGGTGTTTTCCAAGTAACCTAAATACTATGGCAATATAATCAAATTTCTAAAACACATGATCCATAATGATGGGCAACAACTGTTTCATGCTGTCATGGCAACAGGAAGTCTTAGGGTTGCAAATCCATAATTTAAAAAAATTATCTGGAGAGTGCAAAGGGGTTTGTACAGAAATTGCAGCCATAGTACACACAGTATGTAGTTGCTAGCTACTTCACATGTATATTTTTATTTTTTATTGTCCTGCTTTTCATATCTTGTAAGCCTCACTCCTGTATATGATTTTTTCTGTAAGGATTTGTTTGTCTTTCATTTCTTTCTGAAGTTTTTATTAATCTGATTTCATGATAGCTTATAATATGCTTTTATGAGATGCCTGGAGGTTTGGCCACGTATTTATTTTTAATAGAAAATGTAGCTCTTTTAAGTGTGTTGTCTTGTGTCAAGTCTACTTTTTGGATTTAATGTTATCACTGCATAGTATCTTAAAATTATGGATACTTAGACACTGTTTGCTTGAGTGAAACATTCTTTTCCCCAAGCACTGCTGATTCCTATATAGCTATGGATGGGTTTCTTTTTTTTAATTCCCCAAAGTCTGGTAAGAAGTAAGCAAAGAATATCAAGAAATGACAGGGAGCAGAAAGGTTTTAATGTTTTTCCTCTAGCAGTTACCGCTGTGATTTCAAAAAGTTGACTCTTCCAATCTTTGCGTTTATTTAATGCTTGAGTAGCCATAGCATTAGCCATACAATGCATGGATTGCAATATATAAAAATTTAGTTGCCTTTTACTGTGATCAGTGACAAAATTCCTATAATCTTCTGGGGAGCCCAGATTTTAAAGTAAAAGGATGTTCTGTTCTGAGCAAAGGAGGCATGAACAAATTATGTAATGTTCTCTTTTGATGTAACATTGAAGATTGTTGTGCTAGTCACATGAAAGAGAATGTTTCCCTATCCTAAATTTATCCTTAGATAGCAATCATGGGGGAGGAACATTGTTTTGTTAACACATTTCCTAAGACTGAAGGGAACTCCTGGATACATGCCATCACCAGAATTTGTGTCATAAAGTTAATAAAGCTTTGTCTTAATGCTATGCAAGTTATATGCCTCTTCAGTATTCATGATGAAAGGCCATTCCTGTAAATATTCCTCTAACTTCCAGCCTGATCTGAGTCATACCACATACTCATTTGTTCTTGTGTTAGTGTTGTTCTTCAGCTTTAATAGATCTTCTCTCTTCCTGCTGTCACCTCTCTACAGAGAAAAATTGGATCTCTCACCCTCAGTGTTGAGACTTGAACTCCTAGTCTCTAGAGCCTACCTCTTCTTGTTGGCCCTTTTCTGCATTTCTTCCCATTTAAATTCAGCAGTCCTGAACAAGGGGAGGGTAGATAATGCATTTCACAGGGCATTCGATACCACATGAGGTTCATATGGCAGAACTTGCATAAGATCCATAGCTCTAGTTCCACTGTCCCCAAATACGCTTTAGTTGTATACATCAAAAAGTGGAATTAACTTCATATATAGTTACATCTTCATCACCTCTTAATATTTTGTCTCTTACATTATAGCGTGACTCTGTGTAGAATTAAAAGCAAACCAATATTAACAAGACCAAAACTCCTGATACATGTGAACAGATGTGGCTTCATGTTAATCAATAAATACTGATGAGCAAATTGCTATTCTGTCTGTGCAGTGCATCATATCAGGTGTCAATAACATGAAATGCTCAGTTCCCTTGAAATCCCAGTGCAGCATCGTATGGAACTTAAAGTTAGGTTTGGCGGATGACTATTCTGACATGGCTGCCTGAAAAGAAACCTTTACCTATTTCTGGATTATAAGTCAATTAAAATACGAACAAAATTAATTTGTGGCTTTGTTCAAACTAGATCTGAAGAGCTCATATCTCCACATAATTGGGAGAACTAAAAGAACTGTGTATGTTATGAAATAATAATTTTGTATTATAATGGTAAGACTGATTTAGAAGGCTATAGCTACGTTTACAAAACTAGAAGTCTCAGCGAGAACTCGCAGCAAAACTCTAAAGTAATAAATGTTGCCATAAGATCATTACTGACTAGGGGATAGATAGTGCTTTATCTTTTTTAATTCTTATCTGGTGTTGCACATAATACAGAATAAAGGATAGACACAGCCTGAGTTTATCTTACATATACTATCTCACAGTGCTGTGAAAAGTTATAAATTAGCTCTTGAGGCTTCGGGGATTTTCCAGAGCAAGACTGAGCATTGCATTAGGGCACAGATCCTGAGCCTTTGCTCCCTTGGCATAACTCTAATCATAAGATCCACACAGAATCACAGGTTCATTTAGGCTGAAAAGGACACTGGAGGTCTCCCAGCCAAACTTCCTGAGTGCAGTGGTGTCAGCACCGAATTCAGAGCAGGTTGCCCGGGGCTTTTTCCACAACCTCCTGATCAACTTCTTCCAATGCTTAGTTTTTCGTAGCGAGATTTTTATTTTCCTGTATTTCATGTCAGAAATTCTCATGTTAATTTATGACCATTGTTGTCATTCTGTCATCATAGGATCGTAGAGTTGTTTCAGTTGGAAAATACCCTTAATATCATTCAGTCCAACCATTAACCTAGTGATGCCAGGTCTGCCACTAAACCATGTCCATGAGCACCTCACTCTTTTAAATACCTCCAGGGACAGTGAATTCTCCACTTCCCTGGACAGCCTGTTCCAATGCTTGACCACTCATTCGGTGAAGAAATTTTTCCTAATACTGCATCTAAACCTCCCCTGGTGAACTTGAAGCCATTTTCTCTTATCCTATTGCTTGTTACTTAGGAGAAGAGATGGATCTCCATCTCGCTACGGTTTCTCTTCAGGTAGTTGTAGAGAGCAATAAGGTCTCTTTTCAGCCTCCATTTCTCCATGCTAAACAACCCCTGCTCCCTCAGTCACTCCTCATAAGACTCAAGCACTTCCTTAAAGAGTTTGGTTCCATCTTCCCAGTAAGCACCTCTTAGGTACCAGGGGGGTGCTGTCTATCAGATGCCCCTAAGCCATCTTTTCTCCAGGCTGAACAAGCCCCCTTCCTTCCACAGGTCGACTGCTTCAGTCACCAATGATCTTGATAGCCCTGATGATCATATTAAAAGATTGGTTAAAAATTATTTCTGAACAAGAAGTTGTCATAAGACCTACAGATTGTCTGTGTGATCATGATTGCTGAGGAACTTGCTGTTGATTAGTATTCAGAAATACTGATATGTCCTGAATGCCAAATTTATGCTGAGATGAAGGGGACTAGGGTGATCACCTTATGGTTGAAGACCATAATGGCTTCAGCGGACTGAACGATGTCGGCATATTGACAGCTCGCTCCTGAATGCTGTTTGGGATAAAGACCCCCACAGGTGCGTTGCAGCAAATGTCTGTCCCTGGCTAAGCATCCTACCTGTCACATAGGATGCCTGGCCATTCCCCCTTCTCTGAAGGGAAGCCTTTTGCAAGCTCTAATCTCACAGAATCACAGAATCCCAGAATGATCTCAGCTGGACCAAGGTTCCCGGGACTGGACCAAGAGCTCATCTCTGTATCTCACTGCCTGAAGAAAAGCAGGGGCCTTTATCAGGGGTGTAGGTAACTCTAGTTCTGATGTCAGGCTTGAGTTTCCCCTTCGCTTGTCCTTTCTTGCTGCTCAGTGCTTCAAGGCTGTGTGAACTCAGCTGCTTGTCTCTTCTGCTTCTTCAAAGCCCTGCTCCTGTGGCTGCTCAGTTCTGTATGCAGAAGAAAAGCTTTGAAATCAATGCCGTGTGACCACAGCATCCAAGTAATGAGTATTTAAAAAGAAGATATGTGAGCACCGGGGAAAAAGAGGAGAGGATGAGCTGAGGGAAATACTCATCTGTTTAAAATGTCAAGGCTTAAAATACTGCTCCCTAGGAACTTCAGGGAGCTTTGAGCCCAGCCAGGAGCCACCTGCTTTTCCCACTTCAGGCATTTTGTATTCAGAGAGCTATGGCCTGTTTAGAGCAGGGACATTTTTTCCTCTCATTCTGGACTTGCATTCTCCTTAACACTGCTTGTTTGGAAATTCTGATTTATTTCTTTTAAATTGTGAGAATATTAATACAAGAGTATACATTCCTGAGTGTTTATTTGTCAAATTGAGCCTAAACTTACACTGTCTTTTGAAGGCATGAAGTGTTTACATATCTGATGGATACACACAGGCATTAACCCGTTGAATAATAGTCTTCCCACCAGCACAGTCTTGATGCCCCCTCCACTCTGCCCTTCTGCAGTTTGCTGATGAATGCATTGTGTAATATTCCTTATGGTTTGTAATGTTCTTATTACTGCAATTTAATTAAAACAATTAATATTCCTGTAGTAATAAATGGTAGGAGCAATTTTGTAAACAAAATGGTTTTTAAAGTACCTTATGTGCACAGAAATGGTTTAATTTAAATAAATATTATAATTAACATCTTATTTACAACATAAATCAGGAAATGCCTAAGTAACTCTGTGTAGCACTTTTGAAAGACAAAGCTCCAGGCACCTGCAAACATGCGAAAAAACAGGGGTGAGGGGAAGAGCAGTACAGCCACTATATTGTTTTCTGCCATTTAATCTTCCGAGTTATATACAATCATATAATAAAAAGCAAGATACAGGATCAAATAAAAGCCAGGTAAAGATGGGAAACTGAAAGACAGAAATCACACTGCTGTGACAATGAAAGATTAAACTGAAATTACTGTGGGGACATGCTGATTTTGAATCCTCTCACTTGTCACTATTTCATTGCATTAATTTTAGTGGGAAACTCAATATGAAGCCTTTGCTGTATGACAGAAGACACTGTCTTCCTGCAGATCTATAATTCTAAGCTATCAGATGTGGAAAAACAACTGACATTCACAAGGACATCCTTTCACTGTGACAAGGTGGGAGAGGACTTTGAATATTAGTGCTGTGCTCTGGCTTCCCCATAAAGATCTCTTTGGCAACATCAGAATTAATCTCAGCCAACTAAATCTCCATCTACAGTATCTCATTGTTCGAGAGGGCTGTTCTGCTTTAAAAATGTTACTAGTTAGTGCTGGGACATGGGAGGAGGGAGTGAACCATTTTCTGGAGCATTCCCTTCTGCTTGCTCTTGTTAACGATGGTTTCTGCTGATCCAATACCTCGTCTGAGCAGAAGTGGTCTGTGGAGATGATTCTCTTTGCTCTGTTCTAGTTTCCACTAGAGTAACGTGACTCTGTTCCTGTGTGGGAAGGATTTTTTTTTCAGTATCCCTCAAGACGGCCTTTCCAGTTGTCGTGTGTTCTCTTTCTTTCCTCCTTCCCTCACCTGCCCATTTGCTTACATCTCCATCTCTCACTCATTGTCTCTCACTCATCATCTTACTTTAAGAGAGAACTGGATGGAACCCCCACACACATTGACATTGTTTCTCTTGGAACATTTAGGCACCATACCAAATAAAGAAGGAATATGTGTGGTTTTTTTCTAAGTAGGTATTTCAGCTACACCAGAATAACTCCTGAAATGTCACAGCTGAAGATACACACTTAATAAATACTGTTATGTTGCATGGATCCAGATGGGATCCCTTTTCTCCCAGAAGTCTGAAACACCCGTGCACTGCACGAATTCTGATCATCCTCCAGCTGCTTCTTTTAAATACCAAACAGCACGGATGTAGGGAATTTTCTTGTGCTGTTGTTGGCATTCTTCTCTGGACAGAGGCTGTGGTGTACTGGGGCAGAGGAATTACCTACCTGCCATGTTGAAACCCAAACTGGCATTGAGTTGCTTTTCAACCAAGCTCGAAAATTTTAATAAGCAGGACACAAACAGTTAAAAGCCAGTCCAATCTGTGGCCTAGCAATTAGGATATTCATGTCAGGAACAGGCTAGGATTCTGTTCCTTCCTCTCTGATCTTTATCTAATAAATACTAAATGTATACCTTCGTTACATAGAAGACAGAAGTCTTGACCAGCTCACAGTCTCTGCGTCATTTGATAAGAGGTAACAATTATGTCTTGAGTTTTCTATAACTGAGCAAAGGTAGACTGACAGCACCATGCCCAGAATTTCACATACATTTAGCTGCTCACCAGCCTGAGAGATGGAATTATAAGAAGCTGATAATCTGCTGAAACGGTCATTGTGTGGAAGGTGGCCATATCCTTATTCAGGTTTGTTATTATTACTTAGACTGAAAATCTGTTTTCCTATATGAAAAGTGGATATTTTCTAAATATGCAACAAGAAAACTGTCTGTGTTCCTTGGAGATGCGAAAGAATTGTAGATTCCTGCGGATGCAGAAGGGCTCATAGAAGAGAGACCTCTACAACAGAGCATAGATTAAACAAAAAGGCATCTAAATAAATACTGTCTTACTACAAAATATATTTGATCCACTATTTACTCATCTTTCAGGGATGTTTATTTGCTTCAGGTGTGGTTTGTAGTTATTAGTGTTATTTTTTAATTTGTTGTCTATTGGTTCTACACCCTGTTATAAAACAATTCTTGCCTTGTAAAACACTCTGGTTTTCAGGCTTGTACCCTTGTACGATGACAAATGTATTGTTTGGCCTAGGGACTTTGAGAGAACTGGAGTACAGGTAAGAGAGAAAGAGGAGAAAATATAGAAGAATGCTGTGGCAGATAGAAGAAACCTTTGGAGCTAGCAGAAAAAGGATGTTGGATGGGATTCATTTCCCAAGAAGTCTCTCATCAGGAAGCCTGTGTGTTTTTAATTCTTGAACTGTTGTGAAGCAATTTGTAGGTTGTAGTTCTTCCCTCAAGGCAAGGCTTATGTTTAAAGCATCAGTGTGATATTATGAATAGATTTCATTTAGAAGGAAGGCCAAATGAAAACATCATGTCTATTTCTTTCAGGAAATTCTGATGCATCTCTTCATTTATATCTTGTCTCATCAGGAAATTTACTGGCCCAAGGAGAACTGCCAAGGTTTCATGTGGGTCAATTCTTCATTTTTTTCTTCAGTAAAATGGCTTAGCAAAAGCAATAAATTGCTATCTAATTTTGTTTCTTTATCCCTTTGCAGTATGCAGTTTTCAGTTGTATTTCTGGAAAATGTTACTTCAGGATAGCAATAGATTTCTGTCATGGTTGTGGTTCAGTTTTAACTTGAATAACATTGCCTCTTCAGTGCTAAGAAGACCTCTGTTAATGATCTTGTAACAGTATAAAAGGAGTTTGGCAAGAGAAATAAAGTAATTTCAACGATCGTCATGCAAAAGTGTTCATGTCGACATCCTGGAAAATCACCTTAGCTCTATACCAAATCATTAGTCATCTGAATGACTGTACCAACTTCTGCACTCCAGTAAACTGTACCATTCACAGCATCACTTACTTCAATGCAGTTGCTCTCTAGCAGAGAAATACTTCACTAAATCTTCAAATCTGTAGTATACAAATCAAAGCTGAGGAGTGTGTGAACCTATGATAATGGAGTCCGACATATAATGGGGAGCTTATTCAAAACATTTCTTTTGCAGAGTGGATTCAAGAAAAAAATTAAAAATTGAGGCAAACACATTGGCTTAATTTTTAAGAATTCAAGAACAGCAGAGTAAGGTAAAACCCGACCAAAAAGTGTCTGAGTGAAGGAGAGATGAGCACTTCAGGCAGTGAGAGCACAGTCAGTGGTGCTATTTGAGAAGACATTAACCAAAGAGGAGGAGAGCTATAACAATTAGCTGCTCCCCAAGGATCAGATAAACCAAGTTTTTCTCTTTAGCCCTCCTTTTATGTAGTAGTAACAGTGAAGGTCTTGGCAATGAGAGAGTAAAGGTGATATTAGGAAAAATTTCTTCACTGAAAGGGTTGTCAAGCATTGGAATAACCTGTCCAGAGAAGTGCTTGAGTCACCATCCCTAGAGGTATTTGTGGTACCTACTGCCCAAAACATTGCTCAGGGACTTTAGAGCAGTGCCTGCTCATTGTTCTAGCCATTTGCTTGATGTGGTCCCCTCACTTCCCACAACCAACCTTAAGGGCAAATTTAACAGTGACTGGGAGGCTGAGGAACTCCAATTCCCACTGGAGCCAAGAGTTTCTTAAACCCCTCGTTCATTCATCAGCTATGTAATATTGTCTACTGCACTAGGCTGACTGACACTTTACAGTCTGCTTATTGATCTCTCAGAATCTTTTTCCTAGTTTTCAGGCTTTCTTCCAACCATTTTCTATTGCAGTACCAGGTTTTGAATTTCCCTGTTCTTAAATATTGTTTTGTGTAGGAGTCTTTTAGTTTCCTGAAGATCGTGACAATTATGTCGTGCTTCTTTTGTGAGAGGGTGGAAGTTTCTGTTAACACTTCCTCACTTTCGTAATTCCAGGATTTTCCATTTGCTTTAGCCTCACAATTTTATTTATTAATGATAGATACAACTGTTGCATCAGTAGTTTCATTAATACGTTGGCAAATATGGTCTAGTGAACATTGAGATTATAATACATCGAGAAGGTAATAACAAAAGTTGTTAAAGCACTTAAACTAAGCACTATGAAAGTAGCATAGACATTATGGATATAGAGATTGTTTTTCCTGTTACAATATTTTCTTAGGCTCTACTCAACTTTCTAATATGCCTCCTAGGATTTGATGGAGCTTGTTCAAAACCTCATCTTACATAGTTAGCAACTTTTTGCATCAAGTAGCATAAATAGATTCTCAATATAGTTTAAAGTAGTTTAAGAGAATATTGCAGTTATACCCATATAATTGTGTAATGTGCTATATAACGCAAACAATTACTTGAATGTGCAGAACAAGACAATTGGCTTTCTAAAGACAATTAGAGGCATTGACTGGTTTTCAGTGGTACTTAAGCATATAATTTCTGCTTGAGATCAGCAGTGTTTCACTGGTTCTTGGTGCACTCGGCAGTTACGGAGGAGCTAAAACCCCATTTATTTTGGAGGGCGAAGAATGTGTCAATTTGCAGTGGCACTCAGAGATCTGCATGTTAGCCTGGGTGTGTATGCTGCCTTTGTAGTGAAAGTCTCTCTTTTGCCCTAAGACGTCTGTTATGTGAAGAGGTGGGATAAGGTGGAATAAAGCAGCCTGGGCACATCAAGAGGAGATTCCTCCTATAAGTGCTTTTCTACAACAGATGTTCCATACTTGAAGTCCAGTGACAAGGCAAGGGATGAGGAAAGGCATTCTAGAAATGGGTTCATGTCTTTTTGTGTCTGTGTGTGCATGGATAAGTTAATAGATAGCAGTGCCAATAGAGTTAAATATAAAGTACTTAAGGCAAACCCCTGCCTGGTTTTGTCTGAGTAATACAGGACAGCAGTCCATCAGAGCAGTAAGAGCAAGTAAGAATTTTTTGTTACCGTTAAGTTCCCTGTGGTATCCCATGTTGTGATTCATAAAGGGAAAGGTGGAGGGAGGAAAAAAAAAGGAAAGGATGACCTTAATTCATTTTTTGTCACTTTTTTAGGGACAATGATCTCTACAGCAAGACATTTGTTCCAAGTGTTTTGAAAGTAAGTTCTATCTCTTCATCATCAAATGAAGTAATTTATCTCTCTCTGGAACACTGTGTTACTGTCCAGAAAACACTAAGCAAGGAAAACTTGCATCTTTCATAGACACTCCTTAGACCTCTCTCTTTGGTGTAACATATACCAATTGCGACCTATGACAAAAGAAAAGAGAAGGTGTGACATTCCATTTTAATTAGTATCCTTTAGTGTTCCTGTTATTGTCATTTAGAAAATAAATTCTAGGTGATGATTAAAGAAAATGTGTTTATTCAATTTTTATCTAGGACTCTAGAAAAAACAAAGGGATTTTTATACCAAAAAGTGAACTACAATGAATCTTTCATATTGAATTTATTCCCCTCTCATCACTGCCATGTTCAATTCCATTCATTAGACAATAGTTCTTAAACTCTGTCTTAAATACTAGTTAAATTTCTGACCTCTTTTTTTCCTATTATAAAGCTGTTTCACTCCTATGATGGTTAGAAACCCTCTCATTTTCAACCTAAACATACTCATGACTGCTTTATACTCATTTATTCTTGTGCCAGTACTGCCTTTGAGTTTAAAAAGTTCCTGTATCTCTGCATTTATCCTCTCTTCCCCCACCTTATATATTAATAGATAGGAGTCTTATCCACCCTCATCCTTTATATCATTTAGCTTAACAAGCCAAGTTCTGCGACTCTTTTCCAACTGCTCGAGTTTCCAATGCCTCTGCCAGTCCAGGAAAAGTATACTGCATCTGCTTGATCTACATTTCCATTGTGAGTCAGGTATCTCGAACATATGGAAATAAAAATGTCTGTCTTGCAGCTGAGTCCTGGTAGAAAAATGTATGTGAAGCGTACAGAAAAATTAAAATGTGTAACATATCCCTGTCCTGCTGTTTTTTACCAGGATATTTTCTTGGGTTTCTGCGTCTGTGTAAATTATAGGTTATAATCTTCTTACATTGTTTTCCTTATATCTCTGTAGCTCTAGAAATACTTGAGCACTCCTTGAAGATCAGCAGATAATCTTGTTTATGTGAGATCTTGTGTCACGTCAGTCTTGTTTTGCCTTGTTTGCAACTCATCACAAAATGATTATTCAGGTACCTTGCTTCTACCTCAGATGAGATGTTTTCACTTCCGTGTCCTCCAGATCTCCCTCTAGAGGTCTGTAACAGTTTCTTCTAGAAAAAAACCTGCCTCAGTATAGACTTCTTACTATTCTTATCTGAAGCAGTTGCAACAACAAAAAAAATCTGCTTTGTCCATGGTGTTCTTTCTTTTACCTCATGTGTCATTACACCATTAATGCAGGATTTATGAGGGTCTTCACCTCAAATACTTTATTTCCTAAAGAGCTTATTATTGGACATACCTGTTCCTCTTCCACCACATTTTATTTATCTCTGCAACATCAATTTTTACAGTCTAAATAGCAGGTTAGAGTTGCTCCTTGCAATAGTATCCTAGGAGCCCTCTCAGACCTCGTTTCCTTGAAGGATTAGATGTAGCAGTTTAATTTACACCACTGTCTATCTGGCTACTGCTCTCACCCATATGGGTACCTTCTGCTCTTTTCAGCAGGTTTCTGTTCTTCTCTCATTAGAAGCCTGAATCAAAACCCAGGGCTCCTCCTTTCCTAGCTGAGGGGAGTGACAACAACAGTGACATAAAATGAGAACAAGGTACAAACACAGATGGAAATTTTCTGTTAGAATAACAATTGTGATTAATGTGCATTGCAAAATTTGTGTACCCCATCCCCACCCTTCGACAAACTCGCCAGGAGGTTGCTACAGCTCCATGCTACTGTTTTACTGTTCTACACCTTTAAACTATCACAATAAAAACGGTGATCAATAGCTCAGCTACAAAAGAGTTTGGAGGGGAGGAGAGGGTTTGCCTGCTTGTGAGCCAGACAGCTCATCTCATGCAATGAGGCTGAACAACTTCTGTTTGATGATCGTCACGGTTGGGTGAAGTGGAGCAGGGAGGGAATAAATGTCTTTCAAATTAGATTGCAAAACTACAGGGGAAAATGCCTGCCTGGAATTTTTAACCAACCACAGATCTGTCTAACTAGAAACATGTCTTTATTTAATTTGATAGCTGCTTTCCTAATTTAGGCTTAAATTATTACAGTCCAGCCCTTTGCAAGAGGGGCCTTTTCTGAGGCTGATTTTGCCTTCCCAGCCCTTGACAGGTACCACAAAGAGTAACTTTGCCTACCCTCTCTGCCCATCCACCTCTCAGTGAGTGCAGTTATCTCCATGCAGGCTCTGAGGGAGTCTCTGGCAACATCAGAAGTCACCTCATGGCATCCTAAGCCACATAAGCCTCAGACACTCTCAAGCCCCTGTGGTGTCAGATGATTCAAAGGGGGCAAATTCAGAGTCAGGACAGACTGTACTTCACCTCGGGAGGGAAGTGGAAGGGGCCCTCCAAGGCCAGGGTAGGTGGAACCATTGAATTTTAATGGAAAGGCTGCCTTACCGGGTTACAGATTGGCAGCTCAAAGGCTTTATGACAGTTCTGTTTGCTTTAGCAAAGTCTAAAAGTGCAATTGAATTTATTGTTGAACCAGGACCTCTCAGATTCAGACAGTAAAACTGAGTAAGCAGAATGTGAGGTAAATCTTATATGAACTTTGCTTCCAACTAAAAGGCTTCTATCCTATTTCTCAGATAGTAACAGCCCAGTTAATTTTCTTCTGTTGCTGTTCTGACAGATGAATTACAAATGTGTTGGCTTATCACAGTAACTTTGGGTTGTGCTGGATACATCACGTTCACTTTTGACTGAGCAAAACGGATGCCATGTTGCCAGTCATGCTGCTTACACAAAGCTTTTCATCATCAAAATTTACACTATGCTCTCAATTGGCAATAGTTTACAAGAGTGATGCATGGAAATACTCACATCACAGAGGTCAGGCATCTCTTCAGAGTGTCAGCAAAACCCTTTCTTTAGAAGCCTAGGTGACATTGTGACTGTGCTGATTTACACCATTTAACAAGCCAGCCCTCCAGTCTTCGCCTAGGGGGACAAGACATTTCTTTAAAATAGCTGTAATTCAGCAGCAATGTTCCTGTCTTCCCGCTGCTATCCTCCAAAGGAGAATGATTGGCTTCTATTTGTTGTGGTTTCTCTGTCAGGTAAAAAAAAAACAACAGGGGTGCCTGTGCCATCAGCGAGAGGTGTCGGGAGCAGCGTAACGGAACGACGGACAACCAGTTATGACACTCCTGGGGGCCTGGAAGAAATCAGTTCAGCTCCAACCACTGGAGAAAGATTTCGGGGAAAGAATCAATTTACCCCACGCGACTTAGGCTTCAAAAGAATAAAGCTGTCCTTTCCAAATCCCTGGCTGATTGCAGCGGACAGGAGAAATGAGGTATCACTAATCCCCTTGCTGCTTTTCCCGGCTATTTGAGGAGCACAGGTCTCTTTTTAAAGGCTCCTGCAGGCAAGTCTGCCACAGGTGAGTCCGCCTACAATGACAGAGGTGCTCTGCAATAGTGACCAAGTAACAAGGCAGAGTCATCCACTTCAGGGTCTGGAAAAGCTTAGGTTTTGGAAAGAAAGCATCCTTTTAGTTTCAGGATAAAAGTGGCTAAGTGCCTTGTTTAGTTGGGTTAGGTTTTAAACTATTTTAAATGGGAGAGGTCAGCTTATTTACTTAACAAAAAGGAGGCGGCCAATCCAGCAGATGGCTAAATCTTTTCTGAGACTACATATGCTTCAAGTTTCAGCTTTGCTGTAGCCAGTACAATTAGCACTAGATTTGGTAATAAGACCATGAATTTTATTCCTTCTTTCTTCTGCTGCTTTTGTAAACTTCACAGTCTAAGGAAGGCTTAATCCTTAGCTTATGATTTGCAGCCTTTGGTGTTGGATTATTTGTTGTTGTTGTTTGGGCAAAATGCCACTATGCAACTGAAAATTACTAGGACAGCATAAGCTAGGAGAGGTTTACAAATAGCAATTGTAGCATGTGCATCTACAGTCTCTCTGTTCAGAGTGTCTGGGATGAACTGCCCTGGCTGTGCACCGAGAATGCCAGCCATCCCTGCGTGCAGGGTCTGTGTCCTGCCTCATGCCTTATCTCACCCTCATTGGAAAGCTGTCTTTAAGAGGTATCTTGTTTGGATTTATTTCTGCTGGACCAGCCACAAAACAATTGAGCCGCTGGGAGCAGGAGGTGGAGGGTTGATGTGCGTATGAGAAGGACTCAGCTCTGCAGAGACAGCATACAGCTCGCAGAGAAGCATTTTAACAAAGCTAGGCCAGTTCTTTTTTACGGGTTCCCACTGTGGAGCAAGTTCATGACCCTTGTTCTTCCTCAAACAGACATATTTTTTTATTAAAGCTGTCTCCTTGACAAAAAATGATACCTATTAGAAAGGGCAGGCTGGGACACGTGATGGCTCTTCCAGGCTCTTCTCCTGCAGCATGACTTGCAGAGTGGCCTCTGGCAAGGTTGCTTATGAGAAGAGGGAGAAAATTTCTCCTGCTGCCTTTCAAGATAAGGCAAAGGTGGAGGACTTTTTTTCCTCTCTGATTTTTTTTTCCTCTATATAGCTGTCCTCTGTTACAGTTCAGGCAGCATTAGAGTCACTGTTTTAAATGTGTTTGTGTGAAATATCCTGTCTATTTTAAATGGTGTCTTAAGAGAATATGTGAATAATAAAACTTTTCATTTTGAAAAAACAATCCAAAAGAACAAACCACGTAAAAAAAAGAGAAGCCATAAGTTATCCTCCCATATGGTGTCCTACCAATATGAGTTGCCTGTCCCGTACTGACCAGATTACTGGGTCACCACTGTTCTAGCCTCATGAGCTCTTGAGTCTTACTTGGTCTGAACAGTCTGCAGGGCTGACTCCTTTGATGGATTCACTGTTCTACTTCCTGGGAAAGACCTGTAGGTAACCTTCTAATAAATCTTATATAAAAAACCCCTTCCACTTCAGTTTCCTTCATTTTCTCAGGAACTGCCATTCCACTTCATATTTTGATTAAGTCTCATATTACTCAGAGCACTGACAACTCTGAATTCTTTAAGGACCCACTAAGGTGGAAAATAGATCCATAGATTCATCCTCTTTGCTCTCAAGAACCAGCGGCGCAACAGTAAAAGACAAAAGAGCAGCTGTAGAGGGTCAGGCCAAAGGCCTGTCAAACCGCATATTCTGTTCCTGACAGTTGTCAATGGACAGTCAGATACTCATATTTCTCTACACAGTCTCTGTATGCTCCATCCATTTCGTCACCACTCTCAGGACAGAGCCAAAAGCCCCGCTTCCTTCCTCACTCCTCCTTTGGATGGCTACTTCTCTGGAGTCTCTTCTGCTGCCCTGTAATACTTTCTGCTTCTGTTTCCTAAAGTCCTTTAGCAGCTCCTTTACTACAGTTATGTAATTTTGGCAGTTCTTTATAGGTGCATCTGTTTACAGGTGTGACTTGGTTTCCCTACTTCAACTGAGAGTTTCCCTACTTCAACTGAGAGTTTTGAGCCTATTCCACAGCCATTCAGCTCTCCTAGGAAGGGTACACTGCTCCATTTAGCTCCACATGATCACCCAGTGTGAAAACACTGCACCCCACCTGTGATTTGCCACCTCTGCTGGCTTTCATTTTCAGAGCAAATGCAACTCCCAGCAAGAAGATTTCACTTCAAAGACCCTGAAAGCCACTGTGTTCTACAGAACGCTGTCTGCCAAGGCTGGGACTGGGATGCGAAAGCAAAGGACTGGAGTGTCTGGAGGATGGACTGAACTAGTAGATTATGAATGCTTTGACCCTAGGAGAAAACAGTTTTCTGAAGTGTAGTGCCTAGATTTTCCTTCAAATTGATAGTTTCCTTCTACTGCATTTTTTTTGAGAGTCTAGCCATATCCTATAATATGGAGCAACAGAGAAAAGAGAACAGGTTCTCTGATGTAACATAATAAGGAAGTAGACTTCTAACAAGCCCTTGAGATATAACTTGAGTTGTTATTTTATAGTGGCTGTAAGGAAGCAACAGTTGTATGAACTATAAGTAACACAACCCCTAATGCTCCCAGAGTTTGCTCTCCATCTCTGGCAGCAACTGCCTTTCCACTCTGCAAGACTGCAGCCTCTCAAGAGCTGTGCTGTCAGTGACTGTCTGCAACCTTTCATTCTGGTTAAAAGGCCAAAAAGTTGTCAAATGAAAATGAATGCTGCCACAAGCAAATTTAATGTCTGTGTTTACAGCAAGCAGTTCTTCCAGTGCTGATATGAACATGGCTCCACCTGTGTCTGGCTGGTCACTCCATGTATTTTGTGGAAGGCCTGTGTAATTTAAAGGAAAACCTAGATTTGAAAGCACACTCCAATTTCCTCCTTGCCCAGCTTTTCTTTGTCTATACGCAGTACTTCTATTCATTTTGATTCCCTCATTCCCACAAAGCAGAGAACACAAGGCTGTTTTGTTTTACTGAACAGGTAATTGATGCATCCACTTTAAAAAGAACTAAGATGGAGGTTTGATTTATTTTTTTTCTATTTCTTCTCCTCAGCTGTTAAAAACCATCCTATACATTGACTTGTAGTCCATCCTGACGTGATTCCAGTGTGGAGCTTTCATAATAAATTGTACTCACTGGATTGAAACTATAACTTCTAGGTACCAGACGGGAAAAACATATAATCTCTTTCTGTTTGAATTCCCCTCAGTAGATAATGATGGTTAGACTTATTTTAAAGTATGAACATAAAACCAAGACATAGATCAACCACTTCCACAGGTATTATAGCAGTAGCAAAAGAACTTCAGCAGGCAGGAAGGAATTGGCTTAGAGGGATGTCATAGGACACAAGAAAACTAAAAAACAGAAGGTTTTGTGTGCCCATGCTGTTAGGTTTTTGCTAAACGTAGAACAGATGACATTGAATTATGTACCTATGTGCTTGTATTTTTTGTGGTGAATCCAGTAATTCTAATTGTTCTTGTGCACAGCACTGTTTTCTTTGTGAAGCTCTTCACAGCAGCTCTTAACTCCCAGTTCTGTGCTTTAATAACAATACCATCTGGCTGAGGTTTTCAAACTTGCCTCTGGGGGTTGAAAGCCTGTTTCTCCATTATAATTAATGAGATTTGGGTGTCCAACCCCCCTGGGCAGCTTTGAATACATCACCTACATCTTCTTGGGTTCGTAAGTGCTTTGAGACTTTCAGAAGAAAAAGCCATTAAACTGACCCGAGATGGCAGGATGCTATGCAGTCTTAAGGCTCGACACACCGATTTCTGTGTGAAGTGGCCAAAGCTCCCTTTACTGCACCTGAAATGTAATGTTATTGGCTTGATGAAGAATAAACAAACCTCTTGATGACATTATCAAGTACAGTTAATTTTTATTCCTAAAATAATTGACTAAAAGGCCAGAATGTATTTTTTTCCTAATGAGGATAAATACAATATTTTAATGTCCTACATTAGAGCAAAATTTGGTACTTAGAGAAGTACATAAGATTCTGGCAACTATCAGCAGCAGCAATTATCTGTGGTATGGTGAATAATCAGTAAGTTACTTCAAGATGTTATGGACCATGGGTGGCCAGCCTTAATGCCAAGTTCCAAAATCTTCCTATGATCCCAATCAACAGAATCTCTTCCATACTTACAGAAGAGATGAGGAAAGAGGGCAGGCAGTTGTTCCTATTCATCTTACAGGCTCGATTTCAGATGCAAGGGAAGAACTTAGCTGTCCCTCCTGCGTCACTTCTCCCTTCTCCAGGCAGCTGAGGGCTTGGAGGCATGCACAGCTGGAGCAGCTGGACCCAGATGTGCTGGGGAGTCACGCTTGAATTGCACATGGCTCAAGAGCCACCCTCTGGTCACTTCGTTCTTAAGCAAACTGTCAAATAGCTCAAGAGCAGAAATGCTGCATCAAAGCGATTCTCTATCCTGTAGGTAAATAATGCCTGTCTGATAAAAGATATGTTTCATGAACATCTGCGAAAGAAGGTCTTCAGTGTTTATTATGAAGCTTGACTCCATGAAAATTGTGTAAAAATTGTGTAAAAATAGAAGTTGGTAAAATGGAATTAAAAATGCTGTCTATCTACAGCAGGAGAATCCTTTCAGCAGAGGTAGAATTAGATGGGCTCACTAAAATAATAAATTATGTAAAAAGAAAGTGGCTTCATGCAGAGGACAGTCTTTTGCAGTTAAACAGCAAATAAAAAATAAGTAGTGAGTCAGTTCAAATAATAATGGTTGGAGTAATCCATTTGGGTGTGCTTATATAATCTATTTATATAAGAGTCTACATAAAAATCCCTGCACTCAGTCTTAAGAGTCTTGTTTTGTTTTACATCGCTTTGGACTTATAGCAAAAGTTCTTTCTGTATATTTTACAGACAAAAAAAGTGAGTTTGTTCTTTTGGAAAACTCATGGACTATCAGAACTTTCATGCAATAATCTTCTGGATTTAAATATGCTTTCAAACATGATTCAATTATTAAATTTGTAAACTGCATATGGAAGGATGTGGTTTCATGCCCAGTGTTGTAAGTGGATACATATCTTGTACCACCTCCCAAAATAGAAATTTTAACTGTGGGATTTTAGTTTTCCCTAGCAGGGAGCAGATTTGGCTGAAGACTAACCTATACCTGAGAAAACTAAAATTAAAAAAAAAAACCAACAAAAAAACCCACCACAGATTTTCATCAAGATCATTTTTCTTGCTGAGGTAACAGAATGAAAGGATGGAAGAACAAGGGTAAGGGCAGAGCAGGAGCAAGAATCACACTTTCGACTCCGTGTGGTCTCAGGTCAGCTTATGCTACTTGTGCCATCACACTCTGAGCCAGTATGAACATGCTTATGCAGAAAACATACAGGGCATTTAGGACATGAGAAGCAGCTGACTGCATGCCAGCATATCATAATTGTTGATAAATCGTGTTGCTGGCTTGTGGGTTTGGGGTTTTTGTGTGTGTTCTTGAAGTTGCGGGGATTTCTTTAAGACTGCTAGCTCTATATTCTACAAGGATTTTAGGCTAAATCAGGAAAATAATTAGCTATGTAAGTATGCACAGCAATTTCTCTTTTAGTGAAACAGAAGGAAATCCTGATAGACCTAGATGACAGGAAAAAAAGGACAGCAGTTTTCCCAGGAATAAGACTCATGTTTCAGAATAAATGCTGTGTGTAAAGAAGATGACAGTTGGCTCAGTAGGATGTCAAAAGATATGAGTATGGTAATGCCTGCATTATTATTTGTTATGAATTTCGAAGACTGCAGACTGGCCTCTGGAACAGTTTATTAGCTGGGCTCAGTGAATCACTTCTGCCCTTGTTTACTGGTATAAGTGAGCAAAAAGGGAATAATACTGTAATTCAAGGAATTACAGGGAATTCATTACAGAGTGTTTGCATCATGTAGCCAGTTGTTAAATGGTATAAACATTAAAAAGGCAAGACCCCACTTATGCTTCTGGAAGAGTAGAGCCTTTGTATTAAAATGAAAAATAATGGTACCCAATTTGAGAGCAACAATCCAAGAGGGGATTGTTGATTCATGTACAAGGTAAGAAGATCATTGTGAGCTACTGCAGGCTTCTATTTATTTTTCTCTTTCCACACCCTCCCCAACCCAGTAGCTGAACTGTGACTGAAATATTGGTTTTCTGCCCCCCAGATGGCAGTGCTGCCTTCTGAGATAGTAACACTCAGTAGCTCTGGGAGAGAAATGTGTTCCGGGCTCTATCTGGCTTAAATGCCATGTTTCTTTGTTTCAGGGGAAATACACCACAAATTCTCACGTAACGAGGTTCAGGTAATCAGGACAGGCTTGCTCATCCAAGTCTGCCACAGCAGCCATCTTCTGTTAGAGGCACCCACCAGATGACAGCCCTTTCCTAAGAAATTATGTTTGTGAATGCAAGCTAGAATTTCTCCTGAACTTGAAATGTGCAGTCCCCAGCATCTTCTAGGTGAAATAGAGAAGAAAAAAGTGAGAAAGCTAATTCATATCTTAAAGCAGCTGCAAATGGAAACTGTGTGTGCTAATCTCAGTCCAGAAGCCTTTGGCATCAGGCCTAATCCCTCTTCCTTTTTCCAGTCCTCAGGAGAGTAGGTGCTGAGCAGCGTTGTAGATACTTCATTAGGTTGTTAAACGTTGGCCTGCAGGCCAAGATATTCACTTGATCCCCCTGTGTCTTACCCTGCATATTTTCATGGTCTCTTCAGATACTTGAATAAGAACTAATTTCAGTTATCCCACCTTGGGCTGCCCCCATTGAGGCATAATAATGCACCTTTCCTGGTCAATCTTTGATTTAATTAACTAACCCTAGATATAAAATAAAGGGTGTAGCAAAATAAAAGAAACCTGGTGTGTGAGGATGGATGCCAGCTCCAGTGGCACGCTGAAGAGGTAACAAGGAGCTCTCAGCCCCTTGAGAGGACCCAAGAGAGTCAGACCAGCTGTCATGGAAAAGTGCAGGTTTTAGCTACTGAAAATCCAAATGAGTGATCTAGCATGTTCCCTTATAGTTTGAAAATGATGAGAAATGTCCTGCCAGGTCAGTAGGATATGATCTTTTTCAAGGATCTTCACTCTCATTGCAGCTTTTTTTTTTTTTCGATGTAGCTGGAAGGCAAGAAGCACTAAAGGACCTTTGTGAAGGTGTTTGCATCCTGTACCTTTCTCTCACTTGAGATATTTTTGTGTGTGCTGAGCCCTCTCCAGAAATTTCTGCTACTTCTTGGAGATCTTAAATCACAGATGGTAAAAGAACACTCTAAAAGACAATCATTTGACCCTCTCCCCTGGAGACCCATTTTGTGGTTTGTAATTTGGTGAGCAGGCTCTTTTCCACCTTTTCTGTCCACACGGTCATAGAGACGGGAAAGAGAGGTTTAATGAAAACAGAGCTGGGATATGCATTGCCCTTCCCCTGCCAAGCCCAAGGGGTGTGAGGGCTCATGGCAGAGGAGGATGAGGGTCATAGGTGGGCAAGAAGGAAGGAGGGGAGGGCAGCAATCACCACACCAAGAGTCTGCAGCAAAGGCTTCATCCTCAGTCTCCTCTGGAGGTGGTGTTGCTCTGTGCTGCATTTTAATTGGAGCAAGAGGTAAATATAACCTGGCCTTCCCGGTTAATAGGATAAGAGAAATGCAGATTTAGTTCAGAGAAGATACCGTGTTGTGAGTGGAGCTTGGGTCACAGCTTCTGTCCTCAAGCCCTCCTTTATCCTCTTTTATTCCCTTTTGCTTTTCTACCTGAAAAAAAAACAAACCCCAACACTTTTCAGGAGACAAATGTTTATTCTCCCTTAGGTTTCTCTAATTCCCTTCCTCCTCACTCCAAATTCCTGTCATCCCCAGAGTCATGGTTTCCAATCCCGTACCTTCATGAACACCCCTTCCCCTGACCCCAGAAATTATTGACCCACCCTAACTAAAATGAAGAGTTATCAAACATAAATTATGCATCCTCAGCTCTGCCACAACTGGAGCCTCC
>NW_009700654.1:13590-95403 GCF_000703405.1 Apaloderma vittatum | reverse complement strand
TCTCCTCTCCTCTCCTCTCCTCTCCTCTCTGTAGAAAAGCTTGGGAGAAGATCTGATAAACTCAAAACTAAAAAACTTAAAGTCAAAGTCCTAATCAATAATTATTTTCTTTTTTTCTCTAGTGGGAGCACTCAACCCTCAAGCCTACTGACAAATCCAGCACCTCCTTATCACTCCAACACACACATAATCCCACAAATAAACAGCTGTAAATAAAAAGCAATAGAGATGGTATTTGAAACAGAAGGAAAGGAGCTGTCGTTCAAAATGGGGTCTGGATTTTACACTATTTTCTCAGTCAAAAGCTTGCTCCTTCTCAAATACATTTGCAAAGATGAAAAGGCAGTGTGGTTTAAAAATCTTATTGTCAACCCCCTACAATTTTCTGGGTTTTTTTTTCCTTAATTCTGCATCATATGGAAGAGGTAGGAAGAACTCTGCCATCTCAGCCATTTCAAGACACATCTGCTCATCCCCAGAATATAATTTGAGCTGTCACCAACTCACCTGAAATGATTATACTGGAAACCAAGCTTATCAACTCCAGTTTCCCATTTCCAGTGATTACAGCACTTTGCAATTCTGATATTTTTTTGCCTGCAGAATATGGCAGGCTTGGTTTATTTTTTAAATAACCAGATTGCTCAATTCAAAAGAAAATGAATATGAAATAAAACCAGTATTTCTGCTGCTTCAGAATAAATATTCTTCCATCTTTTAGAATAAGTTTGCTGCCAAACTGATGATCTTTCCATGGCTAAAGCATATTTTTCATTTAAAGTTAAATATGTAAGGTTTGCTGAAAACAGAGACGTTTTATCCAAAATTTAAAAAACAGTGTTTTCCCCTCTAAACAGAAGTGAAAGTTTGTAACTACTTATTATGATTTCCTTTATATGTGTACTGAAAAATTGTGTTTGACACTACTTGGAAATAGAATCTCTCTCTTATTTCCAGTGTATTAAATTGAAAGACAGCACAAAACTTGTTACTATGGTTGGATAAAATCACCCTGACATTAATATTACACACCCTTCATTATTAACAGACAATGTAAAAAAAAAATCAAAATGAAAAACAAACCACTAAAAACAACCACACAAACAGGAAACTTACCTTTGGTATCTTCTACTCAGTACCAAGGTAGTACAACACCATCTGGGATACAGCCATCCCTGGGATACTTGCACAGCATAAAATAATATGGTTAAGGATTTCTCCTTCTATTGCAGGGAAATAAATGTATTTCTCTGCTTCTATGTGAAAAAAAAAAAGGCAAGATTAACATTGAATTGTCTAAGAAAAAGTAGTTAGAGGAAAAGTAAAGATTATATTTCTTAGGAATGAGGGCTGAATAAAAAGGGGCTGTGAGCTTCCTCATGCCCAAGTTTTGTTCTCTTTTTGGCCAGGGAACCTTAGCTGGAACTACATAAGTTGCATAGAAGAGATGTCTGTCTAATCTTAGATTTTCCTTTGAACCAAAATCCTCTGTCTAACTGCTTGGGTCAAAAAGGGCAGGCATGTTTTACAGCTTAGCTGGCAGAACTTGGTTATATGTCTGTCTCCTGACAAATCAGTATTTTTGAAAACAGAGGTGACTCAGAGACAGGTGAGGCAGGAGTGCTGGGGACAACAACATCTGGTAGCCACTTTACTCTCCAAATCCTCCCAGGGAAGGTAAACTTACAATGAATAGTTATTTTGATTTGGTGGTATGTATTGTAAATACATTAGGTCCTAATAGCAGATTCCCCTTATCCAGTTTTCCTGGTTTGAGTAAGCAGGAATTTGCTGCAGGTCCTCTTCCATAGCTGGGCATAACTAGGAGCACTCTCATCCCCAGTTTTGTCTTTCTGCCACTGGCCACTATGTAGCCAGAGGATAAAGTTTACTCCAGCTATTTTAACTGCAGCATTCGTCATGACTACTAAGAAGCACGAACCACTGCAGCAGCACTTTGTGTTTCAGAAAGACCTCGCTCTGACTCGCAGGTTTTATTTTCTTAACTCACATAAAGAATATCTGGTTCAGCCAGCGAGCAACTGCACTGATTTGGCCAAATGAGCTGCAGGGGGACATCTCTCAGCACTCACAAGGCTGAGACAGCCCAGGCTGCCTCCTGTGATCCCTGCCAGGGAGCAGGATCGTACTTGGACCCAGATAGCATTTCAGCCAGGTATTGTCAATTCCCATTAACCTTATTTTTTATTATTTATTTATTCACAGTTGCTGTCCAGAATATTCAACCTGGACCAGATTCTGACATTTTGAATGCCTAATTACTAGTCTACCAGGGAAGCCTACATTAACTGTCAGTGAGATAGCATGACTATTATTAAAGCAACTGCTGGCAGCATACCCAAATGCCTGTTATCAGTAAGGGAGAAAGTCTGCCAACTTTATACTAAAGAGAGTTTTTACTCAGAGTGGATTTTTGATTCTGGAAGCTAAATCAGAATGCAGAGTATATTTCTGAAAAAAAATATTATGGATACTGAAAAAGAAGGTGAAGCAAGAAGGAAAAAAAAAGAGAAAAAGAAAACAAAAAGGTAAAGCGGAAAGAGAAAGCTGCATGGGATTTTTTTCCCTGGATGCATAATTTAGTTGGAGGGAAACAGTGGATGGGGAAGACAGAAGAAGAAGTTGCCTTTTCTTTTGATGCAATGGAGACTGAAGACAGGCTGTTGGGAGTGATACAGGAGTACTCCTACTGCTTCTAAAATTTCTCAGGGGCTTGATTAGTCTAGCTTGCTCCAGTTTAAAGAGACTGACTCATTTGTGGGAAGGAAAGAATATTTCCATAGAGAAGATATTTGACACCTGATTTATTTCTATTTTTTTGTCTAATTTCATTGAGCACTACCACAGATGGCCCAGGAATTTAACTTCAGAAATTTCTTCCTATTGCAGAGATCCTTGATCTCTTCCACTCTGTTTTTGTGACACATTGTAATAATGTGAGTTCAGTGTTTAGCAGTGCCCTGAAGGTACTCAGGGGTATTTGGTAGAGGCATTTATGTAGTCGCATAGAGCTTTCTGAACTAAATTTCGATTGGGCTATGAGCTACACGATAGCTGCTCCTGAGAAATGACCTAATAAACCACCACGACACAATATGGAAAAGCAAAACATGTAGATTGCTCTGGGAAGTAATCAGTCAGCTCATTTCTGTTATCTTATCTTTGCAATGCCTCTTTCTGGAGCAGGTGCCAGAGGGATCTCTTTGTGACACTAGATATTTCCATTCACTGAGGCCAGCTCAGTTACTTGAAGAAGCTTACTCCACCGGGATACTTCTTTTGATGTACATTCCGTGATGCTTTATCCCATTCCGATAAGAACATCTTAGGACAGACATGATAAGAGATGGCAAAAATGTTTCCCAGAGAAAGTGGCAAAACTTCTTTTTAGAAACCCAGGCTTCTTGTCCATCTTGGGAAAGTTTTACAGATACAGAGAGTGTTTAACAAATCCAATTGGAAAAACAATGTGTAGTTCAGATTCATGAGAGCACCTGCAATGACATGTAAGCGCAGAGTTTGGCTTGCAGGTATTTACCGTGCAAGATGACAGTATGGATGTTGGACTGAAGTGCTTTTTCTTGGGATTTTCTATGTGGGAATCTATACGAGCCTAGCTTTGAAACTCGAGTTGTATCACCAGGAATTCCTCAGTAACTGCCCGTTGTTTCTTACAGACACAAGATGACCTGACCCACTTAGTATTTTGCCTATAACAATGGATCTAAACTGACTTTTTTCCTCATCATTCGGAGTCTTGCCTCTAAAAACTCAAGAGCTAGTACAACTCTTTCTATTTCCTTAAGTGTTATGACTTGAGTTTCCCAAAGTTAATTTTAACTTTTTTGGTTGCCTTCCTTGCTCTACAATCTAACACTGAAGTATACGTGCAACCATCAGTTCACCCACTTCTGTGTTCATAATCTGAAAAATAATCCTGATTTAATTTATAAAAAAATGTTTACTGTTTTTTCTTGGCACAGGAGATTTGGCAAGAGAATTAAGCTTTTTCTGGTGTTGAAATCCACATTATTTTTTTCAGTCATGCTTCGTAATGTGTTTTTTCCTTTTCCCATAATGACTTAGTTAAGTACTGTTTATTGTGGCAAAATTTCTACAACGTTTTCTCCTTCTGCGTCTGCTCAGGCATCTTTGTTAATGGTTGTTATGTTACTTTAAAAAGTAAAAGGAAACGTTCCCCTTGGAATAATCTGACTTTGGAGCAGGCCCTCAAATAACATCACACTTCAGTTTGAGTTTAAATGTCTTCTCCTTCCCCAAACATACTGCATCTTTGCAATGAATTGAGGGAAGTAGAAAAGCTAAGAGTGTTGTAATATTCTTTGCTCATATAAAAGCAATGATTTTAGAAGGAAATAAATATGATATTGTGTACCCACTTATAATAGCCACGGGTGAAATTATGCTGCATTAGTTATTGTTCTTTACATATAATACCAATTGAAAAAGAAATGAAATTTGAATTAATGGACCCGTTTCTACAAACATGATTGTTAATGTTAATATGCAAGGTAAGTCAGTTGGCAAGAACAGAAATAAATTAGCAGGTCTCTTGAATATAGTATTTCACTGGAGACTAACTGCACAGATGCTGAAAATACAATCCTGTAGTTAAACCAGTGTGTAGGGAGACTTCTCTTAGAGTTCATGGGAAATACTGAAGTGCAGATTCCCCACAGTATGCTCTTATTGTCCAAAAGTCTACATGTGTTGCCGGGAGATTATTAGTGTGTATAGAGAAAAAGCACTTTGCAAAGCAAGGAGCTGGTGGAAGTTAACAACCCTCCCCATTTCCTTCCACTGCTGCCGTGCTCATGCTGCAGCTGTAGGATACTCTAGATGGATTTTTCAGTTGAAATAATAGCCATGGGGAGTACAGTTTTTTTGTAGGCTCAGGCACAATTGTTAAAACCCAAGTTTTGAACCCTGCTTGTCTGGGCAGTACCCAGCCTGATTTCCGAGTGCCTCCAATAGAAGGGCAGGCATCACAAGCAGAAAGGCTGCAGGTACCGCTATTACCCCCAGAGAAGCAAGCTTACAGGACAAAACCCTGTCCTATTTAAAAGGTAAAGCTTTGGAGAGCTTGCTGGGAATCTCATTAGTAGCTTAGAAGTTTTGCTAGTTGATTATTTGTGTTTCTAAACTATTCCTCTAGACACTCAGTTTGTGATCCCTCATGATGCTGAAAGCCACGGTTTTGTCCATTAAGTCCGAATTTCTCTTCATTGTCAATTGTCTTCCAGGAAATGAGTCTTTTGGGAAAAGGAAAGCCACCCACCATAACTACATGTCCTCGTTTGTAATCTGCTCTGATTCTTTCAAAAAAAAAAAAAAAAAAAAAAAGATAGTTTTGCTGGCCCATTTCAGAGGCAAGTGTAAATTACCCTACTGAGAAAAAGGTGTCAATCTCTTAACCTGAAAAAACTTTGCAGATCAAGCAAAAGCTGTCTTTTTATAATAAGGAAGGGCAACTTTTCCCAAAACCAAAGAATCTTCTTGGAAAAGGTCGATCTTTATTTCTGTGAAGCACCACATTTTCATTCATTTTATCCATTCATCAAGCATTTCAAATGCAACAATGGAATAATAACGTTAGGAAAAAAAAAAAGAACAATTACTAAAATGTTATATCCTGCATCTGAATGATAAGGATCCCATTAAAACTCAACATGAAAGCATTGTTTGCTGGAAGAAAAAATGATCATGGCTCTGATAAAGAAAAACAAATATAACCTTGGTTTTTCCAGCTTTAATCGAGTAATTTGTGACCCGCTAAGAGCTCTGTACTGCTAAGTTATTTTCGGAGCATTTATCACAGGTGTTTCACATGTATTCAGCACATCCTGATTCTAATCCTCTTAATATGCTTAACAATAGTAGGGCAGATTTTCGGGAGCTAGTGAACTGTCTCTCCTGGTTATTTTGGACTGTGTTCTTACACAAGCATTATTTATGTGGGATTTGAATCCCTTTTCCAGCACTCATTTAATCTAAAAACCAACTCAATCTGTGTAGCAGGGCTTCTTATTCTGCATCATTAAGTAAAGTAATTCCTGTTGTATGAAGAGAGAGTGACATTTATGGACAGACTTAAGACTTAGACAAGTTCCTTCCACGTTCCTACAAAGTTCAGTGTACTGGACACCGAATATTCAAAGGAATTTTCCTTTTCCAGGTGCCCATCTTTCCAGCTGACTGATACCTGAGCCATATTCTGGGCTTAAATCATGACACCATACAAACAGGAGCAGAAATAACTCACACTTCTCTAATTAGCCTCATTAATTCATTACTTGTGAGAGTTCCTAGCTTCACTGGTGTTATGATGGATTGCAGCAAATGCAATGTATATCCCAAGCCAAAGGCGAGGGCATGTAAGAGAGCAATGTCCATGAGATGATCTTTGGACCAGCAACAAATATTTCTGTTTAACTATTTAATTTTTTTTTACTTACTCCAGATCATTTTTCTTCAAACAATTATGCTTTTACTGTGTGATAAATAAGACTCTTCCTGAAGATACCAGAGGGCATGTGGCACCAGAATAATATCTCTGCAACATGTTTTGAGTGGTGATCACACCACTTCTAGCTCACCATATGGCTTAGTGCAGATGTCCTAGCACTAAAATGACCTTCTTCATTACATAAAGGTCACAGATGCAGAATTCAACATTTTGTAACCCTTGGCAGGGGTACAGGCTATTCAGGGAGTACACCTGTTGCCTTGTCTGCAGTTCAGAACAGTGTCACCCACTAATTGACTGAAATATAAGGATTGAAATTTAGCTTACATTGCTGTTGGTAACATCAGTTAATAAATTTAGATGTTATTAAACAGTTCAATGTGCTGAGGCTAACAAAAATACTAACATACTCGAATCAACTTCTAAAAAGGTTTTTCGTATGTAGCCCTAGTAACAAGAAGTGTCACATCTTTTCTGAATCTATGTCAATGGTTGTTTCCACCATAAAAATAAAATACAAAATACAAAGTAAGTTAAGACAACAATCAGGGGTTCTGTATATAAAATAGTTACATTTTGCTCCACTCAAAAAAGACTTTTTCTACATCTTAATATTGGAATGGCCAGATTGCCTAGCTGTAACCACTTCCCCCTGTCTTGTCCTGCAGAATCTTCTCTGTTACTGAAGGGCTAAGCTGTGTTTCCCTGCCCTTTTCACCAGACTTAGCCTGATCTTCTGTTTCTCTGACAGAAAAACATTGGGGTGCTTTCTCATGCTGCTCCATGCTGCTTCAGTCAGGCAGTGTGTGAACAAGATGGAGTATTTGACCTCTTGATTTAATAAGGATTGTGAAGTTCAATAAAGGACACAGATAGCCACTGAAATACACACACTTCTCTCATAGGAGTGTTCAATAGTTATTATCTCTTAGCAGTTATCAACAGAAAAAGTTGTACTTTACATGCAGCTCTAAGAATTTCTACACAGTGTGTTTTAAACAGCATATTCTGAAGCTGGAATAGAATAGAACTATTTCAGCTGGCAGGAAGATACAATGATCATCTAGTCCAACTGCCTGACCATTTCAGGACTGACCAAAAATTTAAACATGTTATTTGAAGCATTGTCCAAACACCTCTTAAATACTGACGGATGTGGGCCATCAACCACCTCTCTAGCAAGCCTGTTCCAGTGTTAGACCACCCTCTTGGTAAAGAAATGTTTCCTAAGTTGTGCTTGACATCATTCTTTCCAGCTGGCCTTCCAAAAGTGCTTTCACACAATCACTGCAATTTCAGTACACCTTTTGGAGGGATTTATTAGTACAATGCTAATATATTCCGGAAGATCTCAAAATCATGTTTCCTCAGCCAGTCTCAGAGCACTGTATCACACATACTGTTTCTGCCTGCTCGGTACATCTTCCTTAGAATAAGTTTTCATGAAAGCTACTGATTTAGTTTGTTTAGAATATAACCAAAACATGCTCCCTGACCACCTGATTGAACTAGGAACATCTGACACCAGAATATTTCATTAAAAAGGGATACAAACCACTGATCTGGCATGTGACTTTTTTTCAGTATTAATGAATAAAAAAAACCTGAAAAGTTGACAACACCCCCACCCCAAAAAATCAAAAACCTCACCCTGAGACTGCATTTTATTCCCACAGGTAAAGGGATAAGAAGAAGTGAAAAGGCACAGAAGGTAAGGTACATGATGCTCAGTGAGATTGGCACAGCATTATGAAGCATCTAATTTCAGCTGCCAAAGGGGCTCATATTGATTTTTTTTTTCATTCTCTGTGTGTGCTTTTATAGAGACTTGAAATAGAGTCTCCATTTTGCTCTTATGAAAACCAAGTTTCTTGGAGGGCAGTGTGGGGGAGGGAAAAGAATAGCTCTTGCTCTTTAGAAAAATTGCAGTCTAGCTAGCACTTACCAGAGGATTACACACATTAATGTTCTGAGAGGTGCCTATTCAGGTACGTAGAGGGGATCTGGATGCCTTAGGAGAACTTAGAAGAGTGATTTAAATCTATGCATGCTGCTATATGTTTTCTCATTTATGCACTGTGAGAGAGAGACGCAGATTCCAGACATCCCTTTTGCAGCTATAAAACTTAAATTAAGGACAAAGAACACAGAGCAATTCAGAAATACCTCCATTTGTAGATCATAATTGAAGTTATTGAAAAGGTTGTTACAAGAAAAATGTTTTCTTCAGGGCTGCCGCAGGAGCTACAGACTGATTCCTTGACGTTCAGATTGGAAAACTCCAGTCATGGCTCAAGTCTGAGTGGTTGAAAGACCAAGTCTTCCTATAGCAGAATATTTCTGACAGTTGGGAACATTTTTATCTTTGCAGTATCAAAGAAAGATTTGCTAGCAGCATAAATTTATGTATTTGTTCTTTTTTTTAGAGAGATAGTTGTTAAGTAAAAGATGCAAAAGGTCTAAGAGGCATGAAACACTTATTTTCAGATTTTTTTTTACTGCAGTGTGAGGGAGAGAAATCACCTTTCCTTACTTTTCCCTAGCAGGTTTTTGTGGAGAAGCTTTCACCAGAACCCCTCCAAATTTACGTCTCCACCACAGCTTTCTAATAGCTGGAGAACTGTCCAGCTTTTTGCACTCACACACTTGTTTGCAGTTGTTCCTTGCACTGTGGTTTGGAGTTTTAAAATGTTAGAATTCCAACAAAGGAAAAGTAAAAATTCTGTCAGTAATCTGAATCTATTGCTGCAAATGTTATCTACCTCTCCCTGTTTGGCATTATAACAGACCAAAATCTGAACCATTCGAATGACAGTTTTAGAAAAGGGGGAGGGAAGAGAAGGTAACAAAAAAATTCTCATGACAAACATCTTTCCTTCTTCCCCCTTTGTTATCTGGCAGAATTAAAAACCCAGCAGGAAATTAAACATATACACCTGACAAAGAACTGCTTAGAAGATATGATGTGTGATTATAGATGACTCATTCTCATTCTGGAAGACTGGTCTCCTTTAAAGATTCTAGCAAGCTCTGTTCTCTTTATTTATTTATTTATTTTTCTTAAAGGTATTTTACAACTCCATTTTCTAAATATGATTTATAGCTATTGTTTATTGCATACAAAATAGGAAATGTAACAAACTTCTTTTAATGTTGCTTTTTCAGGTAGTCAAGTTACTAAGGCTCACAAATTAAAATATTTTAGCACTCTGTTTTCCTAGCCTATGGAAAAAAATCCTTTCTAGGTGCCTGTAAACTGTATTTTTAAACTAGTGTGGAGCTAGCTGGCTGCTCTACTGAAAAAAAAAATGTAATAATAACATTTTAAGTAACACAATAATACTTAACACTTACGTGGCACTTCTTACATAAAAGTCTGCAGTGCCTTCACAGTGCCTGAAATAATTATTTTTCATAACAGACTCAGAGAACAGATACGTAACAAGTACTCAGTAAAGTATAAAATCACCAGAGGTGATTGCCTCTGGTCTAGAGGCCAAAGGCTGCTTAAAGTCTTCATCAATAATAAATAGTTTAAACAGTAACTTGGTTTTCATCACTGAAACTCTCTGAGAATTTGAGTTTTCAACATGTTGTTCTGAGCTGGAATTTGTCCAAGATATCCAGGTTAAAAGGCAAATTGTAGCTTTCAGAAAAATTACTATGAGTGTTAAATGATCAAAAAGGGGTCACACCCCAACAGTAGGCCCCATCAAAGGATTAGACGTGCATCATCAGGGTGTTCTTTAATAAACCCCTACTTGAGTATTGGCTCAGCATAGACTTAAAAGGAAGACTGCAGTCTAGTGAATCACCAGCACTATTTAGTGCAGACTGAGTGTATGTCACTTAACTTGAAGGATTTGACACGATGAGAACACAAAGTGGTGAGATGTACAGCCTACAACCACTGAGGACTTGTGCTTTTGGAAAACGCATTTGAAATATTGTACTAAATTTACTTTATTCAACTCCCTGCTCTACCAGGCAATCATTATGTAAGAGGTGCACCCATAGCACTAAGAAGGCCCTGCACACTGTACTGCAAGATCCTATTGACTGCCTATAACATTTAATAACTTGAATGGCTCAAAACAGTGTGTTTACTGTTCAGGTGCATCGATCATTTGTTTGTGAAAGCTTAAGGTGTTTCCAGATCTGAGATTACTAAAAAAAAAATGTTTTTCCCATGTTAAAAAGGTAAAACACTATCAGTTGTTTGACTGAGAAACTCTATTGCTTCCAAGCCCTGGAGCCAAAAATTGTAACTTGATATATTACACTGTTTTGAAGAATAGACTCTTCTGCTATATTTGTAAAAATCAACTACAACTAGCCCAAACTCCACATTTATGTTCGGTTGTAACTTTAAAATCTGATAGCACAATTCTCATATGTTCCTAACCTGTTCTTGCCAATGGCCTGGGCTTGACACCCTCATCTACTGGCCTTTGAAAACCTCTAGGATATGCTAGAAAACATTTTTTTCCTCATCAAGGGAAAGCGGTTGGACCAAAACACAAAGGGGTGGGGAGTGAGAGTAGGAGATGTGCAGAGGAGAAGACAAAACATAGGACAATGGTGAGAACTAGAGCTCAGAACAGTTAATATGAAACAGAAGATCTGGAAGGGAATGAAAACAAGAGAATAGGAAGTTACTTGAAGGGAGGAAGGATTAAGGAGAAAAAAGTGAGCAAGCTTCCTTTCAGTGGCAGAAGAGAATGGGAGGCATCTTTAGGAGTGACGACAGAGGTAGGCTCTGGAGAGAAGGGAAGAAGGAAGGTGGGCAAGATTCCAGAACTGGGCAGATGAATATGTGTACGATGTAACAGATAAAAGAAGAAAGCATTTCTGCATCCCATGTCCATCAGTTTAAGCAAGGACTCAATACTAAGTTATAAGCACTCTCAGAAAACTGTTTTCCCAATTTCCTTAAATGGCAACTCTTGATACAAGTTCAGTGAAAATTCACCCCTTGGTTTGTAAGGTGTTTTTTTCTCCCTCTCAAACTTGCATAAGTAAAGTTTTATTGAAAGCTTGGTAAGACAGCTAAGCTATGAACTCAGATTTAGGAACTGATAGAATCAACTTTGACTCTTATTGCTAGATTTTTGCCTGTTTTGGTTTTGGTTATGTTGTTGGGTATTTCAGGGGTTTTTTTGATGTTGAAATGAATGCCTTATATTAAATCTGGGCAGCTACCTACAGAAGAAAGGAAATCCATAGCTATTTAAAAGACAAAAACAAAACAGAAGCTGAAATAGAAACAGCAGAGGAGGAGAACAAATTGGAATAGGTGCAAGATATTGGAACTTTTTCTGAACTACATTGTTGATCATAACTGAGTCCAGGACAGCAAAGATTGAAAATGATAGTCAACATCTGACCTATGAAAAGCTTTAGGTTCTATTAGAAAGAAAAACTTATTTTTCATATTGACAGGAAAAGGCACTCTGAAATGAAGCTGTAGGGGTATTGTAGGAGACCTTGTTTTGACAAAGGACAACTGGGAGATTGTGAGTTCCATATGACAAGAGCAGATGCATAGACTCCACATCTAGTTTTGACATGTGAGGCACACCTTTGAGGGAAAAAATGATGTTGATTTCCAATAACCCCTTTCTGGAAGGCTACAGAGTACTTCCCTGGCTCTCGATACTAGTGCAGGACCTGACACCTTGGCAGAGTAACTGCAAATGCCTTGCATGCCCAGCTCAGAACTTACTGAAGTAGGGTCCCTTGTTTAATTCTTTGACAAAATAAAAGGCATAAGCTAGTTTGCTTTGCTAAATCCCTTCTTAAAATTGCAGTAGCTTTACTTGAAGAGGACTGAGGAGATTTACAGATGTGTACAAAAAAACAATACCAGACAGCAAACTCCTCCTTCTTGTATCATCACCGTTGCTGGGGTGTTTTTCAGCATCCTTAGGGAGAGTGTGTATTTCCAGTCCTTCACTTGTTCAGCTCAGCCCTCTGATGTGGTTGGTGATTCGTCTCTTTTTGTTCTTCTTGAAGAGCCTGTCTCTTTGATGACAGTCTTTGATGTTCCTGTTTCAGATTCAAAGATACTGCCTTTTTCTACCATAAAAAGAAAGTTTTAAAGCAAACCAAAGGTCATAGTAATAAATAGAGTTCATAAAATCAAACAAAATTAATTAAGATTGTGTAGACAGATTCCTTACAGTCTCTAGTATAGTAGAAAATCACTGATAGTTTAGGGTTTTTTCTCTGTTTGTTTTTTAATTTAGGAATGAGATTTTTTTTTGGCTACTACTATATGTTTACACAATTTAGATAAAATTTAAATTATTGCCATTTCTATGAATCATTTCAGATGGTATTCACTGCTTTATTACAGTCATTATGTCCATAGTTTAGTCTCTGACTAATGTAACTTACCTTATTGAAAGACATAATTACCACTGTCAAGAGTATTTGTTCAGAGGGAGGAGAGGTCTCCTAATAATGTCTCCATGTTTTTTTCTTTTTTAGAAAACCCTCCAAAACATTTCTCTCTTGTGCCTGCAGGATTTACCCAAACTCTGCAGTAGCACAGCAGTGACAAGATGAATGCTGATCATAAGCAAGTGCCCCCAGAACCTGTTGTTTCTTTTTTTGGGCAGATACTGTCAGTTATGGACAAGAAAATGTGATCATTTTCTTACGCACTGGATTTTCATCTGTGGCAGTAGTTTCATACATGGGAAGTAACAGTGCCCAGGGCTGAAACTGGACCTGGTGCAAAGTGGTGCGTCAGTCACTGCTGTGGCTGCTGGGCTTATTTCCCCTCCATCGTTCCTAAGCCGTTTCATATATTGTCCCTTCGGATTTTTAAAGCGCTGAAAGATGCCATCTCTATAATAAACTCCTTAACTTGATTGAGTCTAAATGATCAGAAAATTCATTCCCCAGTAGGGATTTTTAAACTGTAATGAAGAATTAAAAAACCTAGATGCATGTGAAGGAGCCTGCCAAATTTTCCTAAGCTCTTTCAGGTATACGGCAGGAAAGGGCAGAGAGTCCAGCCATTAATGGAAACAGTATAGGAGAGGTAGAACATTGCTCAGTAGAACTCTCTGAGCTCTACACAGGCCAGTGAGTTGTAAACAAGGAAACAAAATGCATTCTTGGAGAGGACTATACATTCATTACGCCCCTGTGTATGTTTTTCACAGAAAGCACCAAATGAAGACTTCAACCATTCTGACCAACATTATAAAATTTTAGAGGATGAAGTAGGGTAGGATGCTGGTGTAATTTCCAGGTTCGAGTGGTTAACAGTAAATTTAGGCTTGTAATTGCTATGGCAAAAGAAAACCCAGCTCTTCCATAAAGCATCGAAAAGTGGAAATTTTATCCCTAAGGAGTCTGACACAATTATATGGGGTGTTGAGAACATACTAGCTATTAGTTGTAGCTCTGTTCAGAACCTCACTCTATAAATGATATTGCAAGAGCTTTGTTCAGGAGAAAAGAGAGTGAAGATTCATAATTCCTACTCTAGGATTCACTGAAGAGAGCAGGACATGACAATCAAGCCCCAGCTTGCCTTTCACTTGTGGAAATGAAGTATCCATTTAGGCCAAATGCTTTGAGGGATGTGAATGTTAAAGTTCAGATTAGTTCTCTAACAATAGGAATTGCAATATGAGTAAACAACTGGCAACAGTTACACTATGATATTAACCCTCACGAGACTGTTATCCCAGCAGTGCCTCTAATTGTCATCTTTCAGTATCTTTGAGGATTCAGGCTAGGAATTACAACCATGAAGGGTACAAGACAAGTCCTGTAACTTCCCCAGATCAATAAGGTTGTAAGGGTGGTGTGAGGCCTTCCAGATCATCAGAGTAAAGGGAACTACAGAGATTCAACTGAGTACAGAGAATAGACCTCTTTACCTGTTCATCAAGTAAAGCAGGACACAGGGAAGGTGGGAAATGGAGTAAACTGGGATCTGAGGAGGTGTCTAGGGCATATGGTAGGAGAGAATCATAGAACCATAGAACCATAGAATCATCATAGAGTCATAGAATCGTAGAATCATAGAATTGATCACCGAATCACTGAATCATAAAATCATAGAATCATAGAATGTTTGGGGTTGGATGAAACCTTATAGATCATCTAGTTGCAACCCACCTGCTGCGGACAGAGACACCTCCAACTAGACTGGGTTGCTAAGGGGCAGATGAAGAGATGGAGAAGGGCCCGACTCTCTGCCTGTGTGCCTTGACTGGTGATAAGGAGTGCAGCTACCACTATCCACAGCCCTGTACCCACAGCCCATGAGGTGAGCCCAGACTAGTGATGCTTGGAAAGAGGCTTTAGATGAGACATAAACTAAAACTCCCAGTTGGTAACAGTCAGTCGCATGTAACTTCAGTAGAAGCCAAATGTTCTCTGCTATATGACACAGGCAAACAGATTAACAAAGATGCTCTTGGGGAACAAACTGGTGATGGGCATAGCAATCTAGAGGTGGAGGTGGGGAGATAGGGACTGAGACAAGAAAGAGAGAAAGACACAGCAGACTCAGGCTAATGCCTGTGGCCTTTCGAAGCCCTTACCTCTCCCTCTTGCCTTTGCTACTTGCCCATGCAGCATGACAGACTCTTGTTAAATTATCAGTGCTATTTTCCTCTAACTTTTTCATGCTTTACTTTGCAGGCTGAATAGCAACTTTTACAATGGTCTCTGCAAAACCAAGAGAAGTTGTGCTAGGCAAGTTGCAAAGACCCTGGGTGAACACCCACAGGCACGCAGGCAGTTAATTTCCTAGTTAACTCAGATGTGGGTTTAAAGAGCGAGAATAATAAAGCAGAATGATGAAGGCTCACCAAATAAAAGAAAAGCAAACAAATCCGTAAGCAGAGCTTCCTGTTGGCTTAGAAAGACAGCTTTTAAGGTGGTACAATAATCAGCATATTTTCCCTTTGACTGTATTTCTATTATTTTTGTGCCAAATACTGCAATTTTTCTGGTGTTAACACAAAAAGGGAGCATCTGCTTCTAACTCAAAAAACCCTGTAAATTCTTGTCTTAAAAATAAAACCTTCTGAGAGTAAGCTATTTTGATATCACATGTGTTGTTTTCCTGTATCAGTTCACAACGTGAATCAAGAAAGTTTTATGTTTAGGTTTTATGGTATTTTCCTAATTTTTCTTTTTTTTTTTTTTCCCCTTTTTGTTGTTATTGTAGGGTGTGGGTTTTTGTTTGGTTTGGTTGGGATTTTCTTTGCTTTTGTTTTTTTAACCCAGGGGCTTTTTTAGACCTTCAAAGTAGAAGAACCCTTAGGTAGGGATACATTTTATTCTTGACCAGTGAACCTGTGTTCAGCTTTAGCTGAAGTGAGATTTTTTCAAAAAACCTAATTGCCTTCAGTAATGTGTGTTGATTGGGAAGATTCTGCAGTGTGTTAAAATTAATGAATTTCTAGAAACGTTCTGCAGAGGCTGTCTCACTAGCTGGATCAGTGTCTCTAGCATCAGCTGCATCATCAGTGCCTGGCTGCCTCTTGCAGAAGTGATTGTTATGAAAGGGCTTATGAGAGGAATAAACCTATGGTGTCCTACCATCTCTCTGGACTCAAAACATATCAGCGGTGTGACTATCTCCTCTCAACTGGGTAACCTCTTGCACTCTCTCATACTCATGGTGCCTGAAGGAAAATGTGTGGAATTACCGTTGGAACAACCCTCACTCCTGTGGTGAGACGATAGTGAAAGTCATCATGGGAAGGCTTCCACATTCCTCATTGCTTCTCTATGTATGGGTGTTAGGTGTGGGAGAAGCCTGTCGATTGAATCCCAGCCAGCAACTAAGCACCAGTAAGCCCCATGCAACCGCTCACTCACTCTGCGCTGCCGCAGTAAAGAGTAAAAGCGAGAAAACTCATGGGTTGAGATAAAGACAGTTCAATAAGTAAAGAAAAAGTCACATCTGCAAACAATACAAAACAAGGAATTCATTCACCGCTGCCCACCGGCACGCAGATGTTCGACCATCTCTGGGAAAGCAGGGCTTCATCATGTTAAGGGAGTGGGTTAGCTCAGTGGTTTGAGCGCGGTGCTGGCAACAAGGATAAACACCGAGGTCGTGGGTTCAATTGCCTCTCGGTCCCCATGTGTTGCCAGGTCTAATCGAGAGGTGACGTCCCTGCCCAAAATAGGGAGGTTGGACTAGATTATCTCTAAGGGCCCTTCCAGCCTATGCCATTCTATGTGTAACAGTGACTTGGAAAGACAAATACCATCACTCCAAAATGTTCCCGCCTTCCTTCTTCTTCCCCTAGTTTTATGTACTAAGCATGACATCATATGGTATAGCATGCTCTCTTTGATCAGTGGTGTCAGCTGTCTCAGCTGTGTCCCTTTCCAACTTCTTGTGCACCCCCAGCCTCCTCACTAATTGGATGAGGAGCAGAAAACACCTTAACTCTCTGTAAGCAGTGCTCAACAGTAATTAAAATATCCTTGTGCTAACACTGTTTCCAGCACAAATCTAAAACATAGCCTCATACTAGCTAGTATGAAGAAAATTAACTCTATTCCAGCCAAAATCAGCACAAACCCAAAATGAGGATTTGTGGGACTTGATTCTTCTGCACCATCCCTTGGAGCAACTGTTGTCTCCTTTATCCAGTGCTTAGGAGCAAGTATGCTGCAAGATGTCTGTTCTAGAGGTATGTAGTTCAAACACTCCTGACAGCAAATGCTGGTTTTGTTATAGAAAGGTATGCCTTACTTAAGGTGAAAGATCAAACTTCTGAAATATAGGATGTTCCAGTAATTAGGTTGTGTATCTAATCTTAATTCGCATACAAATTTGCAGGTACAGCCACAATTCATAACATTTTCACTGCAGGAGACAGGTCTTGGTAATATGTACACTCTGCGTGCAAAGGAGACAGAGCTAAGGATTCCCAGACAACCATGGAAAAAGGTATTTTCCAAGTTATTAATTTTCAAATTCTGTGAAGCAGACAGAATTCATGGTGCAGATTGAGAAATCCCTGGTGTTCTAGAGTAATGTAAGGTAAACATAAAACTGCTCATCACAGTAGGTTTTCAAAAAAACCTTTGGAGGTCATTGAATCCAACTTCTCCTCCCAAAAGGCAGGACTGTTGCCAACTCTAGGTCAGGTCATCTGTGGCTTTATGTAACTGCATCTTAAAAATCTCCAAAGGTAGAGCTGTCAGAGCTTTCTCTGCACAGCTTGATGTAGGGCTGCATCTCAGTTTTTCTTCCTAGTAAAATGTTTTCAGTAACGACCACTTTATCTTTCCAAGTCCTCTTTTTTTACTTTGCTTCAAGTAGCTGTTGCCTGATATTAGACCAATCCTTTGACTCTTCAGCAGACTAAGTGCCTTTCAACACTGCCTTGTGGCCCAGACGTATGAATTCTCCGGTAGGTGCTCCAAAACTTTAACTTTTTCACCTGTAGCCTCATGAGCTTCAGGCAGAGTGGAGTAACAACTTTCCCATTATCTATTGGGCAACTTCTCTTAACACAGCCTGATCTGCAGTTCACCTTATTCACAGTGAGAGAGTGTATTCAACCTGAAGTCCATCACTACTCCTCTTGTCAGCAGGACTGCTACTCACCCTTTAATCGTGTGTAACTTTACACTGTAAGCAGATCAAGAGAGGTGATTCTACCCCTTTGCTCTGCCCTTGTGAGACCCCATCTTGAATACTGTGTCCAGTTCTGGTGCCCCCACCATAAGAGGGACGTGGATCTGTTGGAGCGTGTTCAGAGGAGGGCCACAAGGATGATCCAGGGGCTGGAGCACCTCTGCTGCGAGGACAGGCTGTGGGAGCTGGGTTTGTTCGGTCTTACAAAGAGAAGACTTCGGGGGGACCTAATAGCTGCCTTCCAATACCTGAAGGGAACCTCCAGGACAGCTGGGGAATGACTTTTTACAGGAGTGTCCACTGATAGGACAAGGGGAAATGGGTTTAAGTTGAAGGAGAATAGATTTAGACTGGATCTTAGGAAGAAATTCTTTAGTACGAGGGTGGCAAGACTTTGGAATAAATTGCCCAGAGATGTTGTGTCTGCCCCCTCCCTGGAGGTGGTCAAGGCCAAGTTGGACGGAGCCCTGAGTAGCCTGATCTAGTTGAGAGGCATCCCTGCCCATGACAGGGAGGTTGGATTAGATGATCTCTAAGGTCCCTTCTAGCCTAGGCCATTCTATGATTCTATGATTCTATCCTAAGAGCAGAAGTTTACTTTTGTCCTTGTTGGATATCAAGAGGCTTCTGTTTACCCAAGTCTTTGTGGATTCATTTTTTGCCATTCATTGTTCAAGCCTCTCCCTTTAATTTAACATCATTGATAAATCTGCAGGTGATACATACTAGGTCATCACCTAGGTTATTGATTAAGTTATCAAATAATACAAGCAAGAGTTCAGTCTTTAGGATACTCTGCTCATTGCTCCCCAACAAGTAGATGCTGAGCCACTCATTGCCACTCTTTAATCCTAGAGCTACAGAAAATTTTCAGTCCATCTAACCATAATTTCTTCCAGTCTACAATTCATCAGTTGCCAAATGAAAATGCTGTGGGGTACAGAGTCAAAAAGTGTACCTAAAGCTGAGGTGTATATATTACACCTCATGCCTCCCCTTGTCATTTTGTTGTAGGAGGCACTTAGGTCTGCAGAACATCATTTCCCCCTGGTAAATCCATGCTGATTACAACTTTAAACTTGTTGTTCTTCACATGTTTGGAAACATATCCCAAAAAGGCAGGCTGTGTGATTTTTCCAGGGACTGTGGTGAGGCTAGCTGGCCTCTAAGTCCCTGGACCCTTTGTCTTTCCTTTCTTAGATATAGCACCCAGTGCCACTACACAAACTATCCAGGGAAAGCAGGCGGGAGCCAGGGAAACGTGTGCTTCCTCTGTGATGCAGGGCATCCTGGAACTGGTTTGTCGGAACAGAAATGTCTCAGCCTGGGAAAGCACGATGATTCTGGAAGCACCCAATGAGCTCTTGCTGGTCCTTGAAAATCTGGAAGAGACAGTGTAAATCTCATGCCAGACCCTGCCCATACATGCACAAGTACTTATCTCAGCCGGCTGTTGTTTGTGTGCGGTCATACTAGCTGTAGTCTTCTCACTTAGACATCTGAATTACCAGGACAGGTCACAACATACATAATAATTCCTCCAGTAGATAATACAGAATTCACAGTTTAATCATCATTTTAGTTTAATCATCATCAAACTTCATTCTCATTGTCCTCTAGGGGGAATATTGGTTATAAAGGAATCTGACTCAGTCCCCTGAGTTAAGGAATAGCTCCCTTAGGCAGTGTGACTCCTCTTACTGAGTTCAACTGGAAATTTATTTTGTTGCACAAAGCAGCAAAATATGATTCATATACTGTTAATACTCAGCTGCATGTTTACAATTTGAGCACTTAATGAATTTCAGTTCAACAAATTAATTGCCAGTTTAGGCTGAAAAGGTTTCAGAGATCCTTGGGAATAAAACAGAACAAAACTCACTTCCCTCATCTGTGTGGAGCAGCACATGACCTCTGCAGCTAAGGCTGTCTTAGGAGAAAAATATTTTATCTATTTAGAACAGCAGTCACAGAGCCAGCCAAACCCTTGCTTGATCTAGTTGAGGAGGTGTCCCTGCCCATGACAGGAAGGTTGGATTAAATGATTTCTAAGGTCCCTTCCAGCCTAGGCCATTCTCTGATTCGATGAAAGTGAAGTCCCATACTAAGGATATTTCTGCTAATTATTGCTGGACATTAACACAAAGAAGATAATTCAAATTTCAGCTAATCAGTTCTCTGATTAGCTTCAAAACCGTGAGGGCCTCCTTCCAGCCTAGGCCATTCTCTGATTCGATGAAAGTGAAGTCCCATACTAAGGATATTTCTGCTAATTATTGCTGGACATTAACACAAAGAAGATAATTCAAATTTCAGCTAATCAGTTAGCTTCAAAACCTTGAGGGCCTTTTAAAAGATTTTTTAGGAAAACATTTGAAGACAGTTTTGTTTGGAGGTTGTGGTCTTTACCTTTGCAGCTAGAACACTGTGAGGAACTTCTGGCCCCACCAGAGGCTTGCTGCGGTGCAGGCACTGAACTGCTCATCCTTGATCCTTCAGTGGTTTCAGGGGGAATAGCCACACAGAGAGCACAACCAGCAGGCTGGTCTGTGAAAAAAGGTACATTTTAAGCCTGAGAACGCTGAGAGAACAAACTCAGGAATCCACTCTCTGGATTTAGTTGTTTCTGAACCACAGCCTTAAGAACTTCTTTCTGTCCCTTTGACAACATCGCTGCAAGGGATAACAAACACAAAATGCTAATAGACATTTTTGGAGAGCGTCATTGAAAGGCTAAAATGAAAGCAATGGGTGAAGCACTGTGTGGCTTTGTACATCCCACGTTTGTGACTCTGGATTCCATTAAGAGAAATGCTGGAAGAAATCCATCCTAGCATGGATGCCACTGGAATGGCGTTAATTGAGGGCAGGGATCGTGAAAAATATTGCTAGCTCTGTCACTTGTTACAAGTTGTTGATTTATATGAGAAATGAAAACTACAAAGGTGTGTTTGCAGATAAGCATTCACGTTTCTTTCTTGGTGTAAAGGGCTGAGAATAGAGGTGAAAAAGCCAATGGATGAGAAGAATACAAAAGATACCCACACATCTAGTGAATATTATCTTGTCCACTAAGTGACATGCTAATTTCCTCTTTGAGCATTACATACTGTGCTCCTGCTAAAGTCTATTATCAAGTAAATTAAACTGGAACTTGCAACCTTTGGTGTATATGTCAGTCCAGAGAATAAATGCATTTCATTACTCTTTTTACTTTTTTAAGAGAAAAACTTTATTTTCAAAGAAATATTCAAATGGAGTGATGCATGCTCTCTATGCTGTATTTTAGGTGTTTTATCACACAATTTCATGCCTCTATGTGAGACATGCTTAGAACTTAAAGCAAATTACCAAAAAAAGATAATAAAAAAATCCAATTTCTTAAAAGCTTGTCACTTTGATTGTACATCAACTGGCTCTTTAAATAAAGTGAAGTGATGGATGCAGGAGGACGTTAACTTTGCCCCTCGTCTCTGAGCTACTCTTGAAGATAAAGTTCTGCTTCATTTACTGTGCTGGTTTCACAGGAATACATCAACGTGTTCACAAAACCCTTAGCTTTCATGAGACTTCAGCAGAGAGTAAGAAAGTATGCCCCTCCAATTCTGAAAGAAAACAGTTGGTTCACTCAGAGTTTATGGTTTTTATGCAGTAGCATTTCATATATGTCCTATAGTTAGAAACCTGAAAGATCTGGAAAAGAGTTTTCAAATCAGCAATCATAGCCAATCCTTTTTTTTTTTTTTTGCAGCCTGGTTGCAAGTCATGTCCTCTTCTCTCTCTATTTCTCAGATTTCTTCCAGTAATTATATTTTTATTAATTTATTTGTATTTCATTTGAGGTAGGCAGAGTAACATGTTCTAGGGAAGACAGTAAATTGTTGGACATAAAAAAAAATGCCAGTTATTTCACTGTTCTGATATCCAGTCTTCCTTATTCTGTACAAATCTACCATCAGCAGGTTACAATATATTTGACTCCCTAAAATCTGTGAAGACTCAGTAGTTCCTTCAAAATCACATCGTTTTGCAGACTCTCAGAATGTTTCCTAGCTGTTCAGTAGGCTATGCAAGAGAATTTCTTTCAAAAATGAATTTTAATAGTCCTTGAAATTATAACACTGAGCAGTTAAGCCTGTGCCAGGTAGCATTTGGGGGTTTTGAGGTGATTTGTCTTTTTCCAAAATGTAATATTTCACAAAAAATAAAGAAATTGTTTGCTGTTGCCACTGATAAACTCACTGATGGCTTTGTGTGGGTTTTCCTTATTGTGGTTATGCAAAACGAATCACGAGTCACAGGCAAGTGCAAGAAGGCAGTTATTGTAGGCGCTGCCACCAACCCAGGGAGCGGCAGAGCGCTGCAGACGTGGGGGAGAACAGCAGTTCTCTGGCATTTTGGCTCCTCCTTCTTCCTGCAGTCTTGCATTTGATATGTCAATTGAATAGCGAGAGAATAGCTGCAAATTTGAAAGGGGAGCTAGGGATGAACTAGGAGAAAATACAAAAATAAGACGGATTATGTAAAATGAAGAAACAGAAACCGAGGATCATGCTGATAATGATAAGAGAATTATAGTGATATTTTATTAGGGACCGGTTTATAACAACCCCCAAACCTGATGTATGATTTGCCCACCTGTAGCAGCTCTGATGAAGGATAATGTTTTTCCACCTCTTTTTCATTCAAGTGTGACAAACAGGATCAGCAACAAAGCTGTCTTTGGAACAAGTTTCTCATTCCACTAATCCATCAGTGTTATCTCCTGAGCTGCTTCCTCCTCCTGTGAGCCTGCAGCAGATGTAGCTACATTGCAGAAAAAAAGCACAGAGATCACTTTGCAAGTCATTTCTATCAGTACAATCAGCTAACTTAAAAAATGCAACCCTGACCACTTGCGCTGAGTCTGAGGCAGAATCTCCCTCCATCCTAACTCATGGTCAGTGAGGTATCGGCAATGACAGGTGTCAGCACAAGACAGACAAAAATCGCCAAAACCCCAGGACAAATTAAGAAATGAGCAGCCAGCTGGATGCTATCAGAATCAAAGGCAGTAAGGTTAAAACAAGAAATGGGAACACATGAATCTTGCAGTCATAGAGATGTGTGGGGAAAAAAATCAGTGACCAATAGAATAATAACCCTCCCTGCTGTTGAATTAATATATAAAATAAATAAATAAACAAACAAAAGGAGGTTGGATAGTGCTACGACTTTGATGAGGAGTTTAACTGATGCAGATATGGCTATCCTAGAAACTATGAAGATGCTGGGTATTATGGAAGGTTGTGGCTGTGTCATTCCTCTTTTTCTCAGTTAATACATTTAGGGAGTGTTCTGTCCTTCAACACGTGTTTACCGCAACATTTCTGATCTTGCTGTGGAACAAAAGGTAGTGATTACAGCGTGGCTGGGTTGCTCAGTTCCAGGCCTGGGTACCAGAGATCCAGAAAGCTAACAAAAGAAATGACATTGATTCATTACAGTACCTTAAAGAAAACAGTTATGTTCTGGATGCTGATTTCTATTTCTGTTTGTTACAAAGATTTGTCAACAGTTATGCTTATCTCTCTGCAGATCGTCTGATAGCATTGGCTGAGAATGGTGACGCTACCTGTTATTACTAATAAATAGGAAGGTGTCATTTTTTTGTTATTACAAAGAATACAAGTTATATCAGGTTTTGTTTTCAAACTTGTCATGGGCTTTTTATTTATTACAAAAGCTGCACCAGCAGTTCTATATAGCAAATGTTTAGTTAACTAATTAAAAAAAAACCAAAACAAAACATCTTTTTATGCAAAACTCATTTGAATACAGAGCTGTGACAACTAATCCTAAGACTAAGCTCTTCCTTCTGTGATAACTCCTGCTCCAGGCAGTAACTAATAACTTGCAGTTTGGCCTTGACTTCTTGGGATAGCAGAGCAGTGCTTAAAGCACATTTGAAGTAGAAGGAAGAGGCATTAGGACACTGACGCACATCCCTGAAACTCAGGTAACAAATGCCAGCCTGTGTCTGTGAAACACACTGAAGTAGCTCCAGGGCTGCTGTTGCTCATACTGTCTGGCCTACTCCAAAAGTGCCATTAGGGCTGTTGGGGAGAAGATGAATGGAGTGACTCCAGCATTTTCTGGTGGCTTAGCGTTGGAGTAGAGGCACGGCATAGGAGTAACCATGGCTTTTATGCTGTGGTGACAACTTGGCTTCTTCTTAAGCCACTAAAAGCTGTAAACAGAGGATCATCATCTGGTGGTCATTTTGAATGAGCTCACATGAAAGGGCACAAGGACTAAGGTTCGGACAGGGAGGTTTCATCCACCACTTATAGTCACTGGCAAAAAACAGAGAAACTTGGGGACAAAAATAAATTTGATTTCACAAACTTCCACATTTTGAATATTCCTGAAAACCAAAGTGCATGCCTTCTCTTCAACTTCAATGACATGACAACACAGCTGCCAAATTTACCTCTACTTTGTGATGAAATATGGGCCACTATAACCTTCAGGTTTGCTAATTAATGCCGCTGGGGTTGATGGGGTGAGGGGCTGATCGTCAGGGTCTGAATTCTTTCCACAACACTTTGTTCAGAGAGGGAGTCAAGGAGAGAAACCTGTGTCCTGTGTAATACTCTCCAAGAGCAAAATGAAGTTCAAAATACATTAGTCTTACAGTTTTACGACAGTGTTTTTCTTCATTAAATTATCCTCCTAATTGCTGCCAAGAGCAGAAATCTGTTCTTAACATAAGGCTGGTGCAGAGCCCAGAAGACAGGGTACTCTGCACACTTTGGGCAGCCTCCCTTTATGTTCTGCAGTGGTTCTTTTAACCCTCCATGCCTGTGCAAAACTACATTTCCCTTTTATTGCAGATGAAGTGTATATACACCATTTTGAGATAAATACATGCCAGAAAAATTGAAGCACTTTAATGCCCACATCCACCTGTCTAATTTTTATGGCATGGCAATGTTTGACAGGTAGAAAAGTTGCGGGGTTTTTGTTAACAAGTAAGTGAAAGGAAATAAGCTTGCAATAAACCTTTTCTCTGAAACTGCAGGCTGCTTGTGAGATTGACAACACAGAAAGTGCTGTATGCTGAAAGACTGTAAATTCTGGGAAAACAGGTATGTGAAACTCAGTAAGGAATAAAGGCAAAGCTAAGGCAGCATTTCAGCCTATTTTTTATAGTCCATAAATGTTCCCATTTACGTTCTTATTTATGTAGGTGGTGATCTCCTATAGTTTTCACAGATTGATGCACAGCATATTGCTGTGCAGATGGAACAAAAAAACATGGCAAGTAGCAACAGAAGTGACTAAAAGCCTTAAACATCACAGGGCAAAGGATATTTTCTCCATTCTTGCATATACCTGGACACTTTACATATATATAATATACGTATATATACACACATATGCTGTTAGCAAAACCATGTGATAACCCACAGCCCTCTATGACAATCTTTACAGCTCTGTGATTTCTGCATGCAAGTTTCACCACACAGCTTGCACTATGACATCTCCTTAGGCTGTGTTTCCATCATTCTAAATGTGCAGTAGCAGATAGAGCCCCAATCTGCCAGGTTTTTCTTGTTCTTTTCTCTCTCTCCTCTGTGAATTAACATTCCAGGCAAGTGTCTTTGTCACAAAGAGAAAATGGAAGAAAAGGTAACCTGCCTGTGGTGAAGTCCAATTCTATTCTCTTCTTTAAAAAGAAAAAAAAAGTTTTTTACTTTCCTTACTATTTCCCAGCCATATTTGAAAAGCAGAATGATAATCCATCCACGATGGATTGCAATGTGTCTCAGTTCCCAGATTTATAAATAGGAATTTATAATGGAAAGGTTGTTATAAAGTTATCTCAGACACATGGTTCTAATCAACAATGCATTAATTAGCAGTACTGAAAAATGCATCAGAAAATATACCTTTTTTTTTTTCAAAACTTTTCTCCTGGCATCACTGAAGTCACTCAACAGCATCAGCAGCAAAGCAGACGTTAACCCAGATTTCATGGATGTGTGATCCACAGTGGCCATTTCTCTGAAAAATAATTAATTGAATGTTACATAAGCCATGACTTTTCAGGGAAGAGGTTTGTTTCTCATTACAAAAGGGCTTTAAAATCTCATATTTCCTTCATAAAAGCTATTAGTTGCTAGAAGGACTGGGGCATGGAGACCTAACGTACCCGGTGAGCAGCTTCTTACGGACCACATCTAAAACATCCATCCTTTCTAGGGAGATGCTGTGCTGTCTGCACGATACTCTTCTGCTTGAGAGGTTGGGTTTTGACATAATAAATGGGGCTCATTTTTGCAACCACCATCTTTCAGTCTCCAGAGTTAACAACAAGCCCTTCCAGGCATATTTGTAGGAAAGCAGGGCATTCAGAGCCAGGCTCTGTTCATTTGAAAATGAAATGAAGTAGGCAACATGCTTGAGATGTTTGTCCCCAAAGGCTAGTGTTATTGCTATTTAACCAATGGCTGTCATTTACTGAAATACCAAAACACATATTTAATTTTAATGTTACTGTCACATCTGAATTGATAAGTTAGGTATGTAAATTTGATTTCAAATGAGAAATTAAATGGCTAATCAGCTCATCGTTACATTCTTAGTATGTCAGTAGCATTTTAGGTCTTACATTATTATTTCTCTTTGACTACTGGGTAGTTTTACTCTCACAGCATGTTATTTAACTCAATTGCTATTTTTCTTGTTGTAGTTAATTAAAACTTGTGAAAAGAAAAAAACCCCAAATATCTACAAGGGAAACAACCAAAATGACTGTTTTAGAATACCTTTACAGAGGTAGAAAAAATGCTAGATAAACATATCTGTATGTGTAAGATGTCACACATACTGCCTTCTGCACATGGTTCGTTCTATTCAATTAGAACTTTCACATCTGCCATTGTCTGTGTCATTTGTTGCCATTGTCAATTTACATGAACAGGGTAAAGCAAACCAAAGACAATAATGACTTAATGTCTCCCTTTCCGGTGTTTGTGCTTTGGATTCTTCTCCAGTGCTTTGGGTGTTCATCATACTCCCATGCTACTGGCTGGTCCACTGAAAAGGTAAGAGGTTACTCCTGTAGCATGCTGGGGAAGGTTTTTCTTATACCCAGTTCTCCAGTTTGATCTTCAAGTTTCTATCTTCAGATGATTGCTCTCTGTGGGAGGCATTAACAGATTGTTGGGGGGTTTTTCCCTTTAACTTATGTTTTCTACTGTGGATGAGTTTGGTAGAATACTGAGAAGAATGTTTAAGTTTCTTATAAACCAGTAACTTCTCTGTTTTCAAGAGAAAGATCAGGATGGAGGAAATTTGGAGAGAATATATATCATCAGAAAACATTTTTGCTTAGAAACTGCAGCAGCTCCTGGTTTGGAGTTGGATTTGGCATTTAGCGAGGAGTAACTTCTTTGTACATGAAAACCCACACATACTTGATAAGTCAATGTAGTCAGCTCACACATCTTGAAATTCCAGCATATAAATGCCCTGAAAGTGTCATTTTGTTTGAATGTGGAAAAGAGTGGGATTTCTTCCTGCCATGGCAGCTCTGGGCTGCTGTGATTGAGCATGGTCTGCACGCCACAAGGGACGAGTTGTGTATTTCTCTACTTCTCTTCCCAGTCCTTGACCCAGCGGTTTGCAAGACTAAGCTAACCAGTTCAGATGCACAGGACTGAGACAGAGACACAGAAAAGGTGGGTGGCAAACAGAATGAATGTCGTAGTTTGTGGTCACCCCGCTACGAAAAAAAGCTACGTAGCTACTTGCTCACCTCATCCCATTTATGGGAGGAGAGAGAGAAAATTCAATAAAGAGGCTCAAGGACTAAGATTAGGACAGGGAGGATTCATTCACCACTTACAGTCACAGGCAAAATCAGAGCAAACTTGGGGAGAAAAATAAATTTGATTTACCACTACTGGTTTAACCAAATTGACTAGATCAGAGTAGCATTGTGAGAGAAATAAATACAACCAGATCTTAAATGCACTTCACCCACTCAACCACTCACTTCTTCCCACCTTCCTTCTCCCCTGAAGTCTGGGAAGTTTTGCTGCTGTCGATCTCTGTTAGCAGGGCCTCATCCTGCCATCTCATGATGTGCCTCAGGGACATCTCTGCTCCGGTGCCTGTCTTCCCCTCCTTTGTCCCCACTGACTGAATGGGTTCTCTTCACTCCTCACTCATCTCTGAAACAAACAAGTCACCAATGCAAAAGACAGGAATAATAGAGACTGGCACAACCATTTTCCCCACTTAAATACACCAATCAGTAGAGGTGCTGATTGGCCTGGCCTTGCCCAGATGTGAGTCTGACTTTTATCTGGGCTCTGGAACTTTTGTAAGGAGCCACTCCCACAGCCCCTCCACTGCTAAAAACCTCGCCAGACACAATTCCATGACAGTGAGGAATTTAAACTGAGTTAGACATGGACCAAAATCAGGAGTTTGGCATGGAGTACTTGTTAGGGACACTTAAATATCTTTGGGCAATACCAGGAATCACTGAGAACAGTTCGTGTTCTTGGCCTCCCAAAAAACTCAGAGAGTCCTCTAGGAACTGGTGAAATTGGAAAAAAAATGAAAAATAAGTCTGAAAAGAAGCCTCAGTGCTAGTGAAAGAACAGATACTGGTCGACAGTGAGAATGGGGAGCAAGGTTGAAGGCGGTAACTCGAACGGACACGGAGTTTAGAAGACAACTGGAAACCTAGGGTGGAAGAAAAGGAAAATATAATCGACTACCAAAAAGGGAAAATAAGACTAGTTCACAAATCTGCTGGATGAGGGAGAATAAGATGTGGCAACTGGCAGAAGTGTGGAAGAGTAGAGGAGCGCTGGCTATGCAAAAGGATGGGGAGTAGGATAAGAAATCAGAGTGCTTCAGGGAATAATGAGGAGATGTGTTTTAGCAGCAAGCAGGACAAGGGCAGATGCAGGCTGGGGAGGATGGACACACTGAATCAGGCTTGGAGTAGGTAGGGAACAAAGCATCAAAGTTTGTTCCCATTAGAGCACATCCCTCTATAGTCTGACACTGAACTCAAGACCCTAGAGCTTCTTGCTGTACTACTGCTTCCAGTGACAGCCAGGTGTATGTGTGTTTGCGGCATATGCTACACATGACAGTTTGCTCTGTTTAGACTAGATAATTATAAGGATGTGGCAGTATGATCACATTTAGGTGTGATTGTACCTAATCAGGGACCTGGGAAGGGCCTAATTCATGCTGAGATCTGTGACACCAGACATAGAATCATAGAATCATAGAATGTTTAGGGTTGGAAGGGACCTTGAAGATCATCTAGTTCCAACACATCTCTCGCACTAGACCAGGTTGCTCAAATACCCATCCAACCTGGCCTTGAACACTTTCAGGGATAGGGCATCTACAGCCTCTTTGGGCAACCTGTTCCCGTGCTTCACCACTCTCGTGGTAAAGAATTTCTTCCTCATATCTAATCTAAATCTCCCCTCCTGCAATTTCAGGCCATTGCCTCTTGTCCTCTCACTACACGCCTCTGTCAACAGCCCTTCTCCAGCTTCCCTGTAGGCCCCTTACATGTATTGGAAGGGCACTATTAGGTCACCCCAGAGCTTTCTCTTCTCTAAGCTGAATAACCCCAGCTCTCTTAGCTTGTCCTCATAGCAAAGGTGCTCCAGCCCTCTGATCATCTTCATGGCCCTCCTCTGGACCCACTCCAGCAGATCCATGTTCTTTTTGTACTGTAGGCTCCAGAATTGGACACAGTACTCCAGGTGGGGCCTCACCAGAGCAGAGTAGATGAGGAGAATCACCTCCATCGACCTGCTGGTCACACTCCTTTTGGTGCAGCACAGGACACGGTTTGCTTTTTGGGCTGCAAGTGCACACTGTCAGCTCATGTTTAGCCCCTCATTAACTAACATGCCCAAGTCCTTCTCTTCAAGGCTGATTCCAATCTTTTCTCTGCCCAGCCTATATTTGTGCTTGAGATTGCCTCAACCCAGGTGCAGGACCTTACATTTGGCCTTGTTGATCTTCATGAAGTTGGCATGGGCCCGCCTTTCAAGCCTGTCGAGATCTCTCTAGATGGCATCCCTTCCCTCCAACATGTCAGCTACTCCGCAGTGGTTTCGTGTCATCAGCAAAGTTGCTGAGGGTGCACTCTATCCCACTGTCCATGTCGCCAACAAAGATGTTAAATAGCACTGGTCCCAGTACTGATCCTTGAGGGACACCACTCGTCACTGGTCTCCACTTGGACATTGAGCGGTCGACCACAAATCTTTAAGTGTCACCATCCAGCCAATTCCTTATCCATCGAGTGGTCCTTCCATCAAATCTGAATCCTTCCAGTTTAGAAACCAATATGTCATGCAGGACAGCGTCAAATACTTCGCACAAGTCCAAGTAGATGTCATCAGTTACAATTCCCTTATCCACTGATGCTGTAACACCAAGTTCGTCAGACATGATTTGTCTTTGGTGAAACCATGTTGGCTGCCTCCAATCACCTCCTCTATATCCATATGCATTAGGGTTAAATTAATGCCAGTATGTTACAACTTACTACAGTATATAAATACACTATTGATACATACTGCTTCTACTGTCTGTGATAGACAGTTCCAGTTCTCCAGCCAAAAATAGTAATTTCTACATCAAAAGCCAAAAGTCTCATCGGGTTCTGATCTGAATGAGAGCTGTCACATATGCAGTTGGGATTGTTAGAGAATTTGATACCAAGAAAACAACACAAAGACATACCAAAAAAAATGTATTGTTTACAATAAACCATTAACAGAATGTTGTGCAATAGGTCTAAATGTTATAGGATAGGCTAATGTTAATCTGAACATCCTGTTGAATTTTGACTCTTCCAAAACTTTAGTTGGGAATTTGACTGTGGAACCTCACCCTTAGTCCTCAGATACCTATGCCTCTGACAGTAATTTTCCTACTTTAGCTAAGTCTCACAAGTCTTGGCACTACTGAATAACTACTTCTCTATCTTATAAGTAAATGTTGTCAAGATTCACAAATTGCAATTCTTTTACTTGTCTTTTTTATGAGATATCTGTTTCAGAGCCTACCTATTAGATTATGCCTTGCACAGTGCAAGGTGCCACTGCCAAAGCCATTGTCATCACTATTTCTCCAGAATTCCAGTCTCTAGAATGTGTACTTAGATGCCGGAAACTTAGCTTTAAGTACTTAACCAGCTTCTGTACTGCAATGAACAACATTCTTCAGCTGAAAAAGCTCTGCAGTTTCTGCTTAATTTGCTCCATTCTGACTAAACCATTCACCTGAATTAGGATCAGAACTCAGAACTCTTGATTTCACACCTATTACCCGTAAGTGCACATCCATGAATGCCCATCTGTTGAGTCTCAAGCTTTTTCTGTTTCTCTAGTACAGCAAACACATGTTTATTTCATACAATGGGAAATAGGTTTCATTGAGGGTTTGTGAATCAGCAAGTTTGTGAATCTTGCTCTCAGATATCGTACAGGGAGCATGAGGCTGAAGAAGCATGCAGATGGGCTGAGGCCAGTCTGCGGAGCTTGAAATGTTGGTCTACCCAGTGTTAAAACAACACTTTGCACTGATTCTTATTGCTTTCATCCTTTTGTTTCTAGAGCCTGACCTGTGACAGGTGCTTTGATTTCCAGGAGTACTGCCACACTTCGCTGTAATTGATGCAGTAACAGCAGTCAGCAGCTCAGCCCCATGTAGCCACTTGTTCATTCTCTCCTGGTGGGATCAGGGAGAGAACCAGAGGAAGAGTGAGAAAATTCATGGGTTGATATAAAGACTGTTCAATCAGTAAAGAAAAAGCCATGCCTGCTATCAAAGCAAAACAAGGAATTAATTCACTACTCACCATCTGCAGAGAGGTGTTCAGCCATCTCCAGGAAAGCAGGGCTCCATCACACATAACAGTAACTTGGGACAAACATCATTACTCCAAATGGCCCTCCTTTCCTTCTTCTTCCACCAGCTTTATATAGTAAACATGGCCCCATATGGTGTGGAATATCCCTTTGGTCAGTTGAGATCATTTGTCCCTGCCGTGTCCCCTCCCAACATCCTTTGCACTCCCAGCCTGCTTACTGGTGGAGTGGGGTGAGGAGCAGAAAAGGCCTTGATTCTGTGGAAGCACTGCTCATCACTAGTGAAAACATCCTTGTATCATCAACACTGTTTCCAGAACAAATTCAAAACACAGTCCCATACTAGCTACTATGAAGAAAATTAACTCTATCCCAGCCAAAACCAGCTCACAGCTACACTTGGGGTTAATACAACAGTGCATATGTCTGAATATTTTGAACATTTAGGCTCTGGAGGTTCTGAGCGAGCACCCAAATGCTGGAAAAGCTCCATGCTTGGGCTCCTTGGCTGCTAGATGCAAGTGACACCACTCCTGGCATCTCCCAAAGTTGCCCTGAGCATAGTGTATGTGCAACATCCAAATGGTATTGTGAAGAGCGCCAGAGGAAAGCCTTTAAGGAGATTAATCTCCAGAATAGTTTGTTTTATGTGGAGTGCCTGAATCCAAAAACCTGAAAAAGTAGGAGAAGGCAAAACAGTCACAGCCAGCTCATTAAGTGAGCTCTGTCCATTCTGAATGAGGCAGGGTCAGGTAGGGGAAAAAGAAGAGTGTGTAATTGTTTTACTGGAGAATATATGATCATGCAGATGTACATAAGATTGAGTAGCACTAATTTCTGCATTTCTAAACTTTGGAGTGTTATAACCCATGACCTTTTCATATAGTTTTGTCTGTATTTTTTAATATATGACTTTTTAAATCTGACAGATGGCAAGCTTTTGCAATTAATATCCCTTTATTTCCTCAGAATGAGATCTACTAGACTGTAGAATATATTCCTAAGAGAAATGTTCACTGCTTCAGTGGTTGTGTAAGTGAAAACCATGTTGTACAATACACTGTATAGGACAATTCTACAGTGATAAGTCAGTGGACTGTATGACTTCATAGGGCTTTTTCTGTCTGTGCTTTGTGTGGTTCTGGGAAAGGGAGTCAGCATGTCTCTGCCTCAGGGAAAGACTGGACTTGGGCAGGATAAATTAATTTTCATTTGGACTCTGTCTTTCTGCCTTTCTCCCGGCATCACATTTGAAGTTCCTGTGTTGTGTGATCAAAAGGCATGTGATGCAGAGAGTCAGCCAGCTCTGCTACCATCAGTGTGACTGTGTACAATACAGACGGTACTAGGGATTATGGAGATACTATCTGACCAGTAAAGAGAAGAAAAGCATCCAGTCTTTAACAAAATGGTTGTATCAGTGGGAGTGGAGAAACATTTGATCAGTGTAGACAAGGTAACACTTAGTAAAAAGCTTAAGGATTAACTTTTAAACTCTAGCTGATGTGGAGAAAAGAAAACAGAAAATGTTTATCTTCTGAAATCAGATGTATTTTCCTCCCAGGGCACTGAACATTGCCATACAGCAAAATCTTCATTTGGCTAACATACGTTGCCTTACTTAGAAATATTGCCCTAAAACAGGTTAGCTAGAGAGAACTAGGCGTCAGAAAATTTCTCCCTGCCTACTCATTATCTTTGGAGCTGAGGAATGAAATTGAAAGCATCTGCTGTATGACTGGACTTTCTCCCTTTCCTTCTCTTTCCTTTTCCTTTCCCTTTCCCTTTCCCTTTCCCTTTCCCTTTCCCTTTCCCTTTCCCTTTCCCTTTCCCTTTCCCTTTCCCTTTCCCTTTCCCTTTCCCTTTCCCTTTCCCCTTTTATCCTTTCTCTTCCTTCCCTCCTCTGCAGGTAGCACACTGCTCTTCAGTTGAAATCTCTCTCTAGCAGCTCTGTGGACCCTTTTTTCCTCTGTAAACTCAGCACACTGAGGTTTCGGTCCAGCTGGCAGCACTGCTGGCACATGAACGACTCTCAGTCCTCCTGATGTGCCTGAAGTTGCCTGAAGGAAAAGAGTGTTGCTGTCTGAACAGGGTAAGTAGCAAGGGATGATACTGGCAAATATAATTGCTGCTAGCATTGTGAAATTTAACACAATTTCTTCAATTACCTGTTCTTGAAATTATATATTTCCAAACTGTGCCAACGTGTGCAATGCCTACTCCAGTTAAGTTTGCAAAACACTTATCATTCTGATGTTGTTTTCAGGTGCTTGTAGTTTTATTGAAGCATTCAAATTCCATTCTTCAGCTTTGTCTAAAAGCTACCCTACCCAACATTTTTTTCTCCAAATGCAAAAATGGAACAAAATCAAATAATGTAAGTTTTAACAGCCTACCACTTCCAACAACGATAGACTTTCATTGTTGCCTCAGTTAAACAGTCAGCCTAAGTGATAAATTCCTCTGGTGTCACAGAACATTATTAATTTTCCCCTTTTTAATTCTTTCAGGAAAAGTTTTCTTTTACATAATAGAGATGCTGTTCAATGTCGGCCTGAACAGTAATGTTATTTCAGCCTCAACGTGAGCTGATGGTTACCCAAATGGATGTTTATTCCAGAGCTGTCTAGAATTTTACATGAGGTGAGGAGAGTGAAAGTTCCCAGGGAGAACATGAAATTTTATAGCCTATATTTAATATAATGGCCATGGACTGTTTATTCTTGTTCTGTTCCCTATTTAAAAAAAAAAAAAAAAAGAAAGAAAGAGATATCCTGCATACGGTTAGGATTAGGTATGCTCTACTTAGCTAATGAGAACTAAAGAGTTCCATGATGTCTCCTGCTGATGATCATCCAGAAGACTTTGATACTGTGGGGAAAATGGTGTTCTACGACTTGTGCAGAAAAGACGGAAATTTGATAGTTTATATTTCACTTAATGGGAATAGATTATTTATTCTTGTCCTTTCCTCTATTAAAGAAGAAGTATCCTAAATGCAGTTAGGACTAAGTATCTATTACTAAGCTAATAGCAGATCATGGGTCTTACTGTCCTAACTGAGTCTCCACTGCTGTGTCTGTCCTCTTATGACAGTGTAAAACTTGTCTACACAAAGGAAGTTTTGAGAGGATGAAAGTAATGTGCAACAATATTTTTGCTATTCTAGAAGGTATCCACATTCTTCCCCAAAAGCTGACTTACAGGATTTCACTGTTCCTTTATCCCAAGGCACACAATGGTCTATCTTTTTACCTCCAAACTTCTCTCTGCCGTGTGGATACATAAATCTGCTATATCTTTTCTTCTTCAGTTTCCTGAAGCTGGAAGAGAAAGAAGGGCACAGTTTACCCTGAATGGACCAGTAGAAAAAGTATTTACAGTGAGTGATACACTTAGTTCTTCCTGTCTTAAAATACCCTTTGGTAATGGTTTTGTAAAATCACATTTACCAGGGAATTCGGCCAACAGTCAGCAGCCTGAGAACTCATTTTGAAATTGTCTATTGTGTGGTCTTGAACAGCTCCCTTCTTGTTTTCAGTCTAAAAGAGAAATGACTATAAACCCTTTACGTATTTAGTTTTTCAGCTAAAAATAAGAGAAATGCCTTCTTTACGCAAGAGAGAAACACACTTCTGCAATTGTTCCAAAACTATTCATTTGGTTCAGCTTTGCTCTGTATCACATTATTTTGGAGGTTACCTAGTCTAACAAAACCAGGAGCTGTCAGTTGGTTCTTAAATGCTGTTTAACACACGCTGCCCTTGACCAAGGGAAGAAGCTTCTCCCACACAACGTAACACGAAGATGAAAAATGATCTGCCACTTGTGTGAGTGGGACAAATTTATGAGAGCTTTGTCATGGTCAGCAGGGAAGATGAATGGAAGCTGGGACTTGAGTCAGTCAGTGTTGAAACAAACCAAGCCAATTAATTAAATGGAAACACTTAGCAGAGCCTATATCAATAAATACCGATGAATATTGATGCCGATTTGTAAGATTTGGGGTGGGGGAGAATGAAAAAATGTAAAGAATAGAAAATGCTTAAAGGGGAAGTGTTTCGTTATGCTTCTGCTGCTGAAGGATTTGGCACTGGAGGGAAAACTGCAGTAGGACTTGTACAGAAAAAATGGAGTTATATTATTTTTCTATAATACATTTTCTGTGTATCTCTCATAGTTTTCATCTGTAGTCTTCAAACATCTTTGGCCCTTTCTGTCTTTGCATTGTTTCTGTTATTTACTCATAATATAGAACTCCCATGAATTTATTTCTTTTATTTACATCGTCAAGACAAAGTCCATGATTTGGAATTAAAAATGAACAATCCAAAAATACCATGGGATAGTTATTATATACAGAAATTGCATTTTCCCCAGATCAGTTATTCAAACAGTTGTAAGTCCTTCTGATTTTGTATAATAAGACCATCATTGTGAATGGGGAAGTTTCTCTAGAGTGGCTCACTTTCCCAATTTTTCCAGAGCATTTGTTTAGAAACGAGAGGAGGTTATTGACAATGCTAGGAGTCTTAGAACTGCAATTAGGCAGGTCTTAAGAGATGTTTAGGCTTAACTAATGGTGTAGATGTATGTTTTACAAGCAGAAAAAAATCACCAGGCAGTGTTTGAAGGGGATCCGACTCAGACAGTAAGGAGTACAGTGTGTAAATGCTGATGTGACGGTGTTCAGGCATAGGCTGGACTTTATCTCAGAGGTCTTTTCCAACCTCAACAATTCTGTGATTCTGTGATTCTGTAAACACAAAGAGAGAGGATTAGTAGGTAGTATACAAAGTTGTCAAAATTATTACACCAAAGAAAGTAGTGTTCAAAAACAAGTTATAGATTCTGGTGTGGTGTAGGAGAGAGTATCTTATCAAATTATGGAGTTTGCAGAACTTAGGAAAAATTAAGTCATAATAAAAATTGTGGGATATTTTTCACTTCCAAATGACTGCAAAGTAGTACACATATTTAGACAAAGAAATGGAATTGTCCCTGTCTTTCTCACCCACTTCCTGGTCACAGCATTAGTAACTGAACCTTATACACACAAAAAAAATAACTGAAAAAATATGAAATTGTCTTAATAATTTGATTTCTGCTTGGCAACCAGTTATCTTTGAGGTGCAGCCTTCTTTCATAAAGGGACACTGCTGGAAGGGCTATATACAAGGTTCGTAGTACAGAATTCAAATTGAATTAAAGTGCCTTTCGGAGCCGGGATCTGTTCCTGAAAGATGGAAGAAACAGAACAGAATAACATCATGCAGTTAAATTCATCTTGCTATATCTCAGCTCCAGGAAGCTGGTGGATGGTACGACCTAAAAAGGGTTCATCTCACTGCTAAGGGGAATTGTTCAGCTGTGTGAGAGGAGTCAGGAAAAAAAAAAAAAGAAAACTAAACAAAAAAAAATCAAACCATCATCAGGAACAGCAACAACAAAAATTGTTGCTTCCAATTCCAGACTGAACTGGAAAGGATCACAATCAACTCTCTGGGCCTGATGCAGTTGCTAATAAAATCATATATTCTGCAACTAACATGACTGGCAGCATGTTCAAATTTCTTTTTTTTTTTTTTAAAGACGTCCCTTTTTGTTGCTTTGTAATGACATGAATATCAAAAATGCTCAATATTTTAAGAAGTTAAACAGGAAAATAAGCTTGCTTGCTGCCTTCTCCACTTTCCGAGCAGGGCAATGGAGCTGCTGCATATAAAGAACGTAGTTTTGACCAGCATTGTCAAAAATAAGGGGAAAACATCCACAGCTTTTCAAAAAAATAGGTTAAAAATATAAATCTACATGGTGGCAATAAGAAGACTGACTACAGGAAAGATTCGTACAGACACAGCCACACTGTCTGTCAAATTTTCATTTAGGGCTCTTGAATCCACCTACCATCGCCCAACAATACCACAACAATGGAACATACCGATGCTTTTGGTTTTAGACACCTAGTTTTCAAGCTTCGTAAGTTTTATCAAAGCAATCATTTTTGTGGGGTATATATATAAGTACACAATATGTCATATTGGCTAATATGACATTATAGGCATGAATATTTTTATAACTGCGTCTTCACTAGGGGAATTCTGACATTTCATCTTTTTTGGTATATTTAAAACAGGCAAAATATTATTTAAGTAGACAAGACAGTGAAAAAAATCACTTTTTACTCTCTCTGCTTTGGAACATTAGAGGGGTTTTTTTTGTTTGTAAGAAGTGTAGCCAGCTGTGTCAATGATCACCCTGAAACAAGAAAAAGGGTAAAAAGATCATAGATGTAACCTTTGAGGCTAGTGAATCATAGAATCATATAATGGCCTAAGTTGGAAGTGACCTTAGAGATCATCTAATCCAACCTCCCTGTCATGGGCAGGGACGCCTCTCAACTAGATCAGGCTACTCAAGGCTCTGTCCAGCTTGGCCTTGAACACCTCCAGGGAGGGGGCAGCCACAACATCTCTGGGCAATTTATTCCAAAGTCTTGCCGCCCTCGTACTGAAGAATTTCTTTCTAAGATCCAATCTAAATCTATTCTCCTTCAACTTAAACCCATTTCCCCTTGTCCTATCAGCGGACACTCTTGTAAAAAGTCATTCCCCAGCTGTCCTGTAGGTTCCCTTCAGGTATTGGAAGGCAGATATTATGTCCCCCCAGACCTATATATTATATATCATACAGCAGAAGTCCCATCTCAACTACCCCTCAGTCCCATGCCTTTCCTGCCAGCTCATACTTACCATCAGAGAAGAGCCCATTTAAAATAAAAGGCCCTAATAATCTCTTGAGAGTTTTCCCATGAATTGCATCCATGTGTAAGAATAGGATGACTTTGCAGGTGATATTTTATTATTTAAAAGACAAGAATGGATGGGAGTCTCAGCTGGTTTCTGTGTATTTATCCCCCCCAACAAATCTTCATCTGTCTATACAGAGAATACCTCAGAAAGTAAAAGTGAACTAGTGAGAGTGTGATTGTAAAACACTATAATTTTACTTTACTAATTCTTCACTGTAGATAAACATAAACTACATCATTCTTAGTGCATTATTAGAGTGTCTGGATTATTAAGAGTGCCTTATACCAAGTGAGACTTGTAGGTGTTAGCAGTTTCTTTGCACTATTGAACTGTTTGCTTTAAAGAAAGAAGAAGAGAAGATCCCATGTTATCCCCACCTGAGAGCATAGAACTAGTGAGGATGTTTTTCTGTTACAGCTGAAAAGAACTTCTTCCCTGGTTGCTGTTGGGAATAACGCAGTTTTTGCTGTTTACCATGGTGTGTCTCCACTTGAGCTGGTGTGGGATTTTCACTGAGTCTATTATTAGAACTTCTGTCTTCCCTACATCTCAAACAAAAGCTAAGCCAAGCTAGTAGGAACTTGAATAACTCACAGACACACTAATAAGCAAGAATTTTTAATTTTAGAGCAGTCATAAGTATGCCTGTCCTGTAGTTAAATGCTTAAAAACATGTATTTAAATGCTTAAAAACATGTTTTTAAATGCTTTGTGTTTGCTCACAGACAACTCGGCTGTCAAAGTAAGGTTCTTACTCGTTAAGCTTCATAACAGCTCAGGTAGCCAGTTTTATCCGATCAGGATGTGAGAGGAGTTTCTTCAAAGAACTCAAACCATAAGCCCAGTGCCCTGATCCCCAGTCTTGTGTCCTCCAGAGGAGGGGTACCCCGGCAGCTTCCTACAGCAAGTGACAATAAATGCTACTTCTGTTGACTACCATATTAAATGGGATGGTGTTTTATGCTCCTACTCAGAAACACTTTGCTAGAGCATTCAGCATAATTAGTTAAAAATGTACTACTTTATCTTTAGCAGAACATAGCTGATTAATTCTCTGGGTTAGAAGACACAGGTGTGTGAGGATAAAGGCCTTGTTTGTCTGGATAAACAGAAATTGTCTTATAGCTTTGCAAATTATTTTCTTTAAGGCAATCTAGGTAAATGAAGACAGAAATACCTGTTCAATATTTATTCACTGAAAAGCAGTGAGGTTTCTGTAATGTTTTGTTTTTGAAGCCATGTTAAAAGCTGTCCTAGTGTAACTCTATTGAGCCTAATGAATTGTCACTGGAGATGAATTTGGTCCCGGTATCTCCATTTTCACCTGTCAGGAAAAAAATGTTTTTCATCTGACTTCACATATTAATCACTCACAGGCAAGGAGACAAGTCCTGAAAAAACTCTGTCCTCTTCATATGGACTGTCTAATTCAGTCTGTTTTCTAATGAGGTGAGAGGGAAATCAAGCGCGCTCTATTTCTGTAACAGCTTTGAGTCAGTTCCACAGATTTGATCATGTTTACCCCCAAATTCAACAATTTCTTGCTGTATTAATCATTGTGCGAGCAAAGGCATAACTTTCAAAGTCTATCTGAAGAGCAATAAAAGCAAAAACGCTTTGGGCATTTTATTAGCCAACTTGTGTACAAAACGTCCCTTTGGAAGAACCTAGGGTGGCTTTCAAGCATCATGAATATTGTAACCTTCAGACTGGTGGGAAATGTGCTGTGTTCATGCTCTTCCTAGCCAGGCAAGACACCTCTGCCAGCATTGAGAGAGTGTCTTCGCGGTGCCTGGGCAAAGGGCTGGGAATCCTCAGGCTGGCAGCAGCCAGGGTGGGGCTCGAGAGGCATGACTATGCCCTCCTGTCCCCTATTCTTGGACCCTACCACGTCAAGCGCCAAAGGCCTAGTGTGCTCCGGCAGTCTGCACCCACAGTAGAGGGAAACATGTTGTATTTAAAAAGCAGTTGTCTGCCATCTATACCTACCTGCTGCCTAAGATTTTCTTTGGAAAATATGCAACTTTCACAGTCTCATGGTTTTCAAATTCAATGTGGATAGCATGCAGCTTCTGGAGAGCTTTAATTTAAAACTAATTCTCCCAGGCAGTCTATCTTGGAAATTGGGTTAGAGAGATCTTTCTTAATCAGTAGAATGTTTCTCATTAAAGAAAACTTGTCTCTATCAGACACATTGACTTGCAAGTCTCATTGAAATTATTTGTTGTTTTGGCCTATTCCAGAAACATTGTGTTATATAATGTTGATTTTAAGATACTGCAGTTTTGAGAGTGACGTATTTCAGTGACTGATTTCTCTCTAAAAACAAAGGTTGGTTTCCCTCATCACAATGGAATAATTGGGGGGTTAGCACAAATGAGTCATAAGCTGCATACATCAGGGCCACTTGAGTCAAGTTAAAGTCCTTCAAACCTCAGTTTGTAATTAAAAATGAGAGTATAGGCATGGTCCTTAAATCCTGATTAGAAGTCACTTAAAATAATTACAGAAGAAATGAATGCAATTTGAATTATTCTCACCCTGCTAGGCAGCAGCTAATCCTAGCTGGTGAGCAGAAATCTCCATAAAATATTCTTGAATGTGATAATCATAGAATCGTAGAATCATAGAATGGCCTAAGCTGGAAGGGACCTTAGAGATCATTTTAATCCAGCACCCCTGCCGCCAGGGACGCCACCTCTCGACTAGATCAGGCAGCACATGGGGACCAAACAGGAATCAAACCCACGACCTTAGCGTTGTTAGTGCTACACTCAACTGAGCTAACTGGCCCCCTTATAATGTAAAATTTCATATTTTTTAAAAAAACATTATTCAGATATAGAAAAGTAACCCAGAGTACACAGAGCCAAATCTCAGCAGTATGTTAACAGCCATATAGAGTATACAGTTATATATTTCCCTGTATTGTATTTTTGTATACAAAAGTGCTAATACTACATTGTCTTTAATATTTTATATATTACTTCAATAAATAAACTGTATTTTGGCATAACTGCTCTGACTTCACTATCATTCATGAAGTTCACTTGCAAAACACTCATTTGATTTCATTATGTTAGTTTGTTTGGACCCTCATCTCCTTAGATTTTAACCTGCATTTTTCCATATGTTTTTTTCTTCCTTTTATATCTTCTGTTTTGATTTCTATTTTTGTGAAACTCTGACTGAGAATCACAGCTGTTTGGAAATAAAGTTAGAAATATCTGCTTGTGTTCACTGTAAAGTCTGGGGATTGTTTTTTTAAAAACCTATTGCATTCCCCAAATATCTTCTGAATGGTTATATACACATTATGGAGTACAGTTGTCATCTCAAGGCAACCTTCCATAAAGTATTGACCATTAGTGCACTATCTGTTCTATCACATCATTCACATGATTCATCAAGAGCCGGGAAGGAACAGTTTGCTTTTTCTGGCTAGTACACAATCATCTCTAATGTTTTTTCTGAGATTTAAATTCAATGCCCAGTATCACAAGGTTTTCAGAAAATGCAATGTTATTAAAAGCTTTCATACTGCCAGTGCCTTCATCAAGAGCTATAGTTTAAACCATATGTATCTTACAGCTTCCTGTTAAGATTTTTTTTGTTGTTTATTCCCATTCCCTCTTGCTTAGAATCCACTTTGCCTTGGGAATAGATTTGCAGCTGTGTCCTGTTCTTGTCATGGTGTAGGTGGGTAGAGCGGTACTGCAACCCTATTTTGCTTTCATAGCAAACCACTTTTCACTTCTTCTCCAAGTCTGTAAGCTATTCGTGATTTGCAAAGGAAAAAAAACAATAAGTAACCTTTGTCCTTCTGTCAACAGAAATGAGAGCAGCAACTTCTATTTACGTTCCTACCGATTTTTTTAATTCTTTTTACTACGTTTAGGTGGGACAAGATGAGAGGAGTGCTTCTTCCCAAAAGAAGTTACATCCAGTATAGAAATTACACACACAAATAAAGAGTAACATCCATCTCTAGTGGACATTCATGCTCCTTTCCAGGAGGAGTATGTCCGTCCAGTGGATCCACATGCACCCTCTTCATTCCAGCTGTTGCCTGTTGTGTTCTATGTCCTAAGTAGAAATATGTGTGTTTAGTGGTAGACAATGTAGGCTTTATGTTTATGGACCTTCACATCACTTAAGTACTTTTCCTGTCCTTGAAAATGTATGTGCTCAAAAGTTCTTTGTAAAATATGTCATAAAGCAGCAAACAAACAGATGTATGCAGGTGCAGAAGATCTTAACAATATTTTATCTTTTTAAAAGACATTTATCTTATAGTTAATCTCTAACTTTTTTTTTTCTCTTGAGATGACTTTGAAAAAATGATAATGTGGGAAGATAACCTACTTTAATCAATTTATGACTCTTTTAAAAATAAGGCAGATATTCTTCTAGTATTCTGTGAATGTACTGGATTATTTTGACTGTTTGTTCTGCTTGCCCACTTAGTTGAAAATCTTGGGATAAAATGCCTACTTTACTGTCTGAAGCTGTCTGCTTCTAGGAACTCAAGGCTGAGGTCCCATAAGGGCTATTTCATAACAAACCTATAATTGCTTTGTCAATGAATTTATGATGCATGATATAATTGAAAGTATTTTCATTCTTGATTTGTTACAGAAACAAGCTTTGAATTAGTAGTAGAAGAGTGATAATAAATACACAAAAAAATGTGCTATATTCAGATGAAATATTGAGATTGAATTGTGAGCTTGATTTTCTCTTCCCTTGACTTAATGGGTGTAGTAAGTACTGAGGGGATTCATCACAGTACAGCACCTCAATTTAATAGGCATACTGCATAAGATCAGCTTTTGAAAACTGTCATTCTCACATTGCAGCTTTGCCAAAACATTGCTATTGAATTTTAGAAACACTAATTTTGAGTTTTAAACAGGGAATGATGGGAGCATAACAGAGAATTGCTGGGAGTTTTGTTGATATTTTTATATAAGATCTATTCTAGTCAAGAGTCATATATGTTCAAATACCATTTAACTTGATGAGTCTGCTTTTAAACTAAACCCCACAATGCTGGCCGGACTACACTACTCCCAGTGGAACAATAATGAGACACAGGGGGAAAAAATCCCTGCTCCTTTCTGTGTCCTGCTTCTCCCTCTGATCTCTCACTATAGCAGCTCACATAGGACCCATCTCTCTAAATCTTTCCAAGCCTTTCCACAAATGTGTTGTTTTCGGCAAAAGTCTTCAATCTTAATTGCCTCCACTGCAACATCCTAACACCAAGTCATACCTTCCCCACCCCACAAACTGGACATGAATTTTACTGAGTAGCTTCAGTTGTTCCTGCCAGCCAGAGGAATATCATCAGAGTGTGGCCAGTACACATCTCTGCAAAATACGTTCAGTGTCTGCACAAACCCTCTCCTCCAGGTTGGGAAGGTGATATGTGCTACAAGGAGTCACCTAATCCTTTCTATTATCTACTGGCAGTAGGGTATTTATTGTTTCTAGCAGAAACTGCTGTCACTTTACAAGGCAACTCCGGAGCCTTTCCCATGGCTGCAGGAAGGTAGAGCTGCTAAGCTGAGCTGCTGAGGCGTGACTCACACCTGGGGCCACCACAGCAGCCACAATCTGTTGCTTCTGCAGATCCTTCTACCAGACCAGTTGTGAGACAAACCTCCTTGTGCCAGGCCAGAGCAGGTCTCCATGCAACAAGCAAAGAGAGCTCTAGGCCAGGGCTCTCAGCCCCGCTGTGACCCCTGAGCTGTCTGGCCTCTGGGCTGGTGTCTCCTTCTGTCACCTCGTCCCTTATGAGGAGAGGCTGAAGGAGCTGGGTCTCTTTAGCTTGGAGGAGGCTGAGGGGTGACCTCATCAATGTTTATAAATATGTAACAGGTTTGTGTCAGGAGGACGGAGCCAGATTCTTCTCAGTGATGTGCAGTGACCGGACAAGGGGCAATGGGTACAAGCTGGAATATAGGACGTTCCACAAAAACGTTAGGAAAAACTCTTTCACTGTGAGGGTGACAGAGCCCTGGCACAGGCTGCCCAGGGAAGTTGGCGAGTCTCCTTCTCTGGAGACATTCAAAACCCACCTGGGCACGTTCCTGTGTGACCTACTGTAGATGATCCTGCGCTGGCAGGGGAGTTGGACTAGATGATCTTTTGAGGTCCCTTCCAACCCCTGATATTCTGTGATTCTGTGATCCTTTTTCCACCTTGCTGCCTGCAACAGACCTTGCAAAAGTGTTGAGGATGTTTTGCTCAAGGTCTATATTATGTGCATTTCTAAGAGTCTTTTTCCCTCTGTTTTGAGTCCCAAGACCCTAATCCATGCCCATGTCCTCTCATTACTGACTTATTTAAAAATAAGATCTGTACTTGTGGGCAGAAATGGAACTGGCAAGGGAGCAATATATTTTATGTGTTGTGTACTGCCAGCAGAGAGCACAAAATAGGAACAGTAGTGCTTCACAATTAAAGACGTTTCAGCAGTGCAGCACCTCCTGACATTATGTGCTCCTATAGAGGAAAGTTAAAAATAAATTAAAAAATACTGAGAAGTTGAAAACTCCTATTCGCTATGCACAAAGTTAGCACTTAAAACATGCTCAGATGTCTATGAAAATTAATGAAATATCAGTTTGAGAGCTGGAAACCTCTTGTTAGATTATGTTTTAATATGAGCAGGTGAAGATGAAGTACATTCCATGTAGTGAAATGAATAGAAAAGTCTGCAGCACTTATTGCCGAGCATACTTGCAAATAATTGCATTTTAGTTGAAGGAGTACAGTATTTAGGCCAACTAAAAATTAATACTACATTTAGCAGGATGCATGGGAAAATGGATATACTGTTTCACCTGGGAGATGCATTCTTATTTCCATATCAGCCAAAATTATGAGGAATTACTCTCAGATATTTCAGCACCTTCTGTTAGGTACAGCCTGATGATAAAGTGTGCTAATGGAAATCAAACAGGATGAGGAGAAAGTAGCTGTAATCATCATGCCCATTAACAGCTCTAAAATCAGAGACATTAACTGTAATAGCATTTGGCCAGGATAGAGTTTAAGCCGTTGGTGGGCAGACAGGGAAAAGAGGAGTTAGATCACATTTTCTCTGGAAAATTGTATGTAATCCTGTGCTTTGTCTTTCATGCCTACTTTCCCACTAAAAAGAAATCTCAGTTTATTTTTTTATTTTATTTTATTGGCCAGTTTTAACTAAATTTGGCAGAAAAATAAAGATCTCAGGGTTAATTAACTTTGTCAAGTCTTATGTAGCCACGACACCTTTGCAATTGCCCCAGTAAAGAAAAGGTAGGCGCTAGTTTGCCAGACAATGGAGAGTTCATACTGGAGAAATATGTTATAAATGTCCTCCATATGTTTTGGTGTGTCCTGTACTTCTAGCACACCAAAGATGATTAATCACAGGTCATATTCATCCGTCGGAAGCCAGACCATTGTTTTTGGTGGCTGTTGAACTAATTTTTTAGTTCACAGAGGACATTACTCAAAAATTTAATTTTAAGCTATCAGTAGAGACGTCACATTTTCAACACATAGTATTTTCACTATGTATTGTAAAATGTCTGACTGCTGATTTTATTTTCCTTTGAAGTTAACATGATATTCATAAGTGCCTCTGTCTGAACAGTATGTACAATGTTTTCATCCCTTCTAAATAAAAGAAAGCAAGATGCCACCTACTTCTTTTCTATCTGAAGCAATAACGTTGGCTATGTGGTCATAATTCTGTCTCAAATAGTGATATACAGAACTATTTCCATGAAATTCAGGATCAGGAATGGCAGGGAAAGAAATGAGGAAGAATGTGAGATGTTAAGCAAAATTGTTGCTAACTAGGGTGGCTCTTTAGCAGTCTCCAAAAGCTGGTAGATGAACTTTAAAGGCTGTGTATGGCTCAGCAGACAGAAACTATGCTTCAGCAAACCTGAGACTAAGTGAAAATAACATTAAATGTGTATTGCCCACTTTTGTAAAAAAGAGCAGTGGGAAAAAAACCCTCAAAATCACACTTGCCTAAGGATTTAGGCAAAAAGGTGACTTGTGGGTGGATGAGGTTTAAGCATCGTATAAATAAGCTAACTGTTCTGAGGCAACTTCAATCTCTTTAAGAAACAGAATTGACACAGAGGAATCAATGATTACGGCAAAGCTCATAGATGCTTTTCTGGAACAAGTAGTGAAAAAAGATCATTTCCAACTTGGCGATTGACTGTTATATGTAGTCGTAAAGACAACAGAAGAACAGCAATGCTATATCTCATTGACAAGGTATTGTGGTCTTGCGGTATAGGTTTGTTTTTAGGGAATTTCTGCCTAAGTGTTCAGGTACTTTAATGTGTAAACTCTAGCATAGTTTTCTCTTTTATGCTTTCCAGATGTTGATACGCAATGATACTTAAATATATTTACTTAAGGCAATAATATAGATACAAATGAAGCAATGTTCAAGATATATTAAATATTACACAGATTTTAAAAAGAATGCATTTAATAGCATATAAACCTTATTTACTATAAAGTATAAGAAAATTTCAGATACAGCATGTAGGATTCTTGACAATGTGAAGCAATTGTAGCTGTAAAATAAATTATTTCCCTTCTAAGCATTCTTTTCAAAAAGTACTTTTTAAGAGGTGCTTCCTTGGTATTTATTTAAGCAGTTAGAAAACAAAGCCCCAGGTTGTGAGAACATATACATGTCAATAGCTTTTGCTTCATATTGACAACCAGTGTGTCCTTTCAACAAGCCTCAGATGGTTTGTTGTTAGCTGGCTGCATGAAAGATTTAAACTCTTGGGGTTAAGATTTGCCATTTTGAGTGAAAGAGGATTTGCTCTATCTCGCTCTCCCACAGACTCTTAGTGCATCCGTTCTCCTGACAAATGGAGCTAACGTTGTACTAAGGTTTTAGCTCTGCTGTCCATCACTTTGCTTTCTCATAAACGGGAACAATTTACCTGCTGACCAGAAACTGTACACTGCTCAGCTCTGTCAAAAGGAAGATAAGACAGTCAAAAGAATTTCCATGCCTGGAGAAGTGTGTGCTGCCCTTGGCCAGTGCAAAGTCATGCACCTTCTTTCCTTGCATGCTTTTTGATAAGTTTAGTACAGTTCAGATCTTGTTTATGATGTGGGGCCACAAGACTATTTCTAGTTGATAGCTTTCTGTTAGAAATTCACTTACTATTTCTGTTAGTTAACATTTTTCTTTAAAGTTTACACTGCTGGAAACCCTGAGGCATAGGCCTAAGGCAAAATAACCGTGTTAGCTTGTCTGAAAGTCAGAATCTCTCAGGTAACGATAGTTTGCTTTTCCTTTATTTTTCTCATCTTTCTTTAAACTTTGTTCTTCTGCCCAGTGTAATACCAAATAGGTAAACTGAGGCACACAGCTATTCTTTTGCACTATTTTTTCTATTCTTGGATTTTGTTTCTTCCTTTAAATCTTCCTTAAGAGGCTTTCAAAAATCCATTTAGCTTGACTCAGTTAGAAATATAAATAGCAAGCAGATCACTGTCCCAAATATTGTGTATGCAACTCACTAGCAGCACCCGGCAAGTGCCTGGCATGCCCACGCAGAAACGAGACGACTAAGCTGATTTAAACACACGTCATGACACCGACATGTCAGTAATTGCCAGTTTGCACACTGAAACTCCTGGCTGACCTAAGAGCTTTTAACTGGTAGTGAAGGAGAAACATTCGTGATAAATCACCGTGGCGAGAGTTTTACTGTAGATCACGGATATTTTTACTGTGTTACAAGTTAACTCCTTAGTGGATCCTGTGGTAACACACTCATCTGGCTGCAATCAAAAAACAGTATCTCCCTGGAACAAGAGGTTTGTATCACTATTAAAATATCTACCAAATAGATAATTATATGTTTTCTACCAGGCCTTTTATATAAAGATGTTTAAGAAGAAAACAGATCCACTTAATTCCTGTGGTTTCAGCACACTTCACCCTTGTTTCTGTCCTATGACGTGCCTTAACTTAACTAAAAATACCATCATCTGGAGGATAACCCGTGGACTCTTACCTCACTTATGCCTCTGCATGGTTCAAGATGAGGTGACCACCTGCCTTACAGGTGTAAATCCTGACCTAAAAGCATACAGGCTCAACCTGTTTGTGTCAGTACCTTGTTTATCTATGCAAGTATGTGAAAAGTTTATATGTAGGACTGATAAGATTCAGGCGGTATTTTTATCCAACATCAGTGGCTAGAAATAACACTGACAAATTTTATTACCAGGTACGATTTCCACCAAATTTATATTATAGCAAGAGGTATAAATCTACAAAATTCTACAGCAATGTTTTCCAGTAATGCCTTAGACTGCTTTATTTAATGATAAAATTATAATATATGTCCTATACAACAAAATCATATTCAGAAAATGAAAATATTGTTTTATATCTTTGACTAGGAGTGTATATTTTTGTACTACGCTTCCAAGTAAAGCCTCCTATCTTTAAGTCCAATTTTTGAACATGCAAGGATATCACCATTAGTATTGCTTGATTCTTGACGCAGTGATTAAACTTCAGAATAAAGAAAAATAAATTACATGTTTCAAAAGAGGTAGTTGTTTTGAATCTCCTCACCTCTGGTAGAACTTGCATTGTAAAATACAGCACTGGTTTTGTAGCATAATTTTTCCATTCCCTTGTAATATCTTCCAGCCACCTTCAATTGCCTGAAACACTTTGCAAGAGTCTAGTTTGAGTTTTACCATCAGCTGCCTGGAATAAACACTGCAGACAGGGTGAGATGGGACCTGTAGACATGATGTTCGGAAACTGACACTTTTCCAATAGCTTAGCCTGGTTAGGTCTTAATTTGTTCAGTATAGCAGATACAGTTACTCTCACTTTTCTGATGGTCACGCTAAAGTACTTGCATGAGGATTTATTATGTTGGTGAACATTTTCTATTTTTCCAAAATAGATCCAGTGGTGAAACAAAGCCTATTTCTTTGTTTTCTTTCTTTGTGTCGAATTTTCTCCTCGAAATTCTGAAGTTGCTTTTTATGTAACATGTTATCTCCCTGTGAAGATGGTATCCTTAAGTATGTGTTATCATCCCATGTTTAGCAAGAGGCATAAAGAAGACATACTACATTGACATCTTTGAATTTTAGAAGTAAAGTCTATGCTACAGCTCCCATGGGAAAATGAAGAAAGTGTACTATCTGCTAGCAGACATTTCATTTATGGACCTTTGTTAACACTGTTCTTTTCTTTTGATCATGATCCACTGCATCATGAAAATAGTTTTTTATCAGTATTAATGTTTCTTACAAGTAGGTGAAGCAAGAAAATATATAAATAAAGGAGCATAAAGTAGGATTAAACGGAATCACTCCTCAAGGATTATCACAGAGCCTTATATCTCACAGAGCCTTGTATCATCATATCATGTGGAAACAGCTTCTATTTTATGAGATTTTTTTTTAATTCCTAACCTCTTCCCTCCCTCATTTCTGCAGACATATTTTGCTTGATGTTAGCAGAAATGCTTATCCACTTTGCATTTAGCCCAAACAGGCATTTCAAATTCACAAATGTTTTAAATATAATTTAACTAATATTATCTACGCCATTATTTCGTTTTTTGTTTTAATTAATATTTTCTGTTTTCTTGCTCATCCATGTAAACCAGTAAAACTCTTTTAACATGACACAGTCATTTTTTGCTTACTGCGCTAATGTCTGTTAAAGGTCTTTTTAATAGCGAGGTGGTGTATTATGCCCTGCAAATTTGGCCAAGTTGAATGTTTTTTCCATTGTTTTACTAGTCTCTGAGTAGAATACCAAACCTGTTTATATGTCAGTGCTTGTGACATTAAAAACCAGCTGTGATTCCTGAAGAAATATTGAGACACATTTGGGAAACTGAGCTAGCTGAAGAGAGACTAACAAGGTAACCGTATACTCAGCATGGCAGAGAACTCTCAAACTGCATAGAGGAGGTAAATTTCAGTTTGTCCAAGACTGATTGTGGCTTAACTCTAGATATAAAACTAGTGCTGTATGTAATATAGCATAATGGCTTATCAGTATACTCAATTGTCCAATATCCATTTAGCTTATATTTGAAAAAATAGTCAAGGCTGTATTTCTCTAAGCTATGTCAGTATTCTGAGTGCAAAGTGCACCTCCCTGATGGAAGATTCATGATCCTTAAAGATCCATCCATCTGTCCAAAGTTAGGATCAGCTGCACATAACATGTAATTTCTAAAAAAAAATCCAATACTGACAGCTCGATAAACCCTCTAAGCAATCTCTTTCATTGTTTACATCTTCTTATAGGTACCTTCCACCTCCCCCCCCTCCAAAAGCCCAGCCTAAGGCCTTGCTTTACACTTAGGGGATTTTTTCCTACTACACTTTCTCAGAGCAGTGCAAAGGGGCCAGGCATGAGGACTTCCTAGATTTAAGTGTTCAACAATTCTAATTGAAGCTATTAGCATTAGGAAGCCTCCACCTGCACAGCCAGAATAAACAATGATGATTATAGTATCAGTGTTTTCTTATAGTATACTTTTGCAGAAAACAGCTTTTCTTTTATTTAATAAAAGTGCGGTTGAATGTAATTTTGTTCTTTTAAGTAAACTGTTCTCTAAAAGAGATACAATTACAAAATCAGCACTCAGTCTCTAAAGAAACAGATTCCAAGAAGTAGATCCAAGAAGTAGACCGTGGATTATCTTTTGGGTTCTTCAAAGCACGCTTTCAAGTGACAGTGCTTAGTAACAACTGAGAGTCGCATTCTTTGTACATAAATTTAGTCCTTTAAGAGTTGTTTCAGTGCAGCATGAGATAGTCATCTTGTCTTCTTTTGTTGTCAGCAGAAAGAAGTAGATGGACGGAATTGCTTTGTGGCTGCTCCGGTCTCTGGACTGTCTATAGATAAAACCTAGACAACAATCTCTGACTGGCCAGTACATTTTTTTATCTTGCACTACAGGAAGTTTTGTAAGATCAATCCTATTTGTAAAGTCACCAGCCTCTAGTGAATTTTGAGAGAATTCCAGTTGTTTCTCCAACCCCTACAAAACTCCAGAGCTTTTCCAGCTGATTTCATTCTTTATAGACAGATCTTTTTTCAGTCCTGTAGTGTTCATACATGCTTCTTTCTCCATGTCACTCCCCACTCAGCTCACATGATTCTTTACTAAAGGTCTACACAACTTACTGCAAAATTTATAGGAAGTTTCTCTCTGATTTCACTGTGACCCTATAGAGTTTTCCCAGTCTTCCCTCTTTCCTAGCCAACTCTCTAAACCTGATGATCAGCTGCTGGTTTAAACAGCTGCCAAATGCCCTGCTGGGCACTAACTAACTGCTGCTAATTTGGCACTGCGTACATAATGAAGCCTGGCGCACTGACCCCTCAGCACGAGAGATTCAAACTCAGCTTTCTTAAGTATACTGTAAGGAGACATTCACTGTAAATTCACAGTTTCTTTTCTTTGATTGTGGAGTAGCTAGAGCTTAAAGCTATCACAAATCCTTCCTGCTTATCTTTTTGATGCACACTTGGTTTCTCCCATTAACAATAAGAGCAGTTGAGCATGTTAGTGCTGCTCACAAACACGTTCTCTGTGCCAACATACTTTTTAACCTAGATATTGACATATTTTGTTAATGGGAATGTATGACAATGTGGGGAGAAAAAGCACTGCAAGGCTCTGCCTTTGCTAGCAAGAGCAGATCAGGGTCTCATACAACAAGTGCAGGGAATTGTCTGCAACTTCTCACTGGCTGTACTGCCTGCAGTTCCAGCTCCTTGAGAGCCCAGACCAGTTGTGTGCAACGGCTCTGCCTGCCATTTCTCAGGAGGCTACAATGGGAAGCTGTCACCTCCCTTGTGAATATCCCAATTGCTGTAGCACTTAGCCAATGCCAACGTTTCCCGAAGGAGTCTGGGCTGCTATTCCAGTGCTCCTCCCTGCCGCCTGTGTGACAGATGGTGCTCAGCTCTGCAGCGGCCACAGCTGAAAGTAACTCACGGAGGTGTGATTCCACTGCAAAGATTTTCCAGGGCTGCTGCTCAGAAAAACTCCCGTGTTGGGAAGTAACAGTTTAAAATTCTATTACGTACATAGAAGCATTTATTCACAGCTCATTGCACGCATGGCTGGAGGGTACCACTGTGTCTATTAGTGACGATTTGCATTACCTGAGTATCATGAAGCTCTGCTGCATCAAACCAACCTGTTGCATCCTGACTCGCCAAGCTGGAACAGGTAGAGATTTTCAATAGGTTTGACCAGCTGGGATGTTGGAGGGGTCTTTAAGAGTCATGGGCAATGGAATCACACATGTCTGAAAAGTTGCATAGTCCATGCCTGGGCTGGCAGTAAGGGCAACAAGGCTGGTGAAGGGACTACAGGAAAAGTCCTATCCTCACAGGGAGCTGGGGTTGTTTAGCCTGGAGAAGAGGAGACTCAGGGGGGACCTTATCACTCTCTACTATTACCTGAAGGGAGGTTGCAGTCACGTGGGGGTCGGGCTCTTCTCCCAGGCAACTAGTGACAGGACGAGAGGGCATGGCCTGAAACTGCATCATCAGAGGAGGTTTAGGTTGGATCTCGGGAAGCTCTTCCTCACGGAGAGGGTGCTCAGGCACTGGGATGCACTGCCCAGGGAAGTGGTGGAGTCACCGTCCCTGGAGGTGTTTAAGGAGAGGCTGGATGTGGCACTTAGTGCCATGGTCTGGCCGATGTGATGCTGTTGGGTCATGGGCTGGACTTGATGAACTCAGAGGGCTTTTCCAGCTTCAGTAATTCTGTGATTCTGTGTGATTCTTCATCTGGGGCTATTGCACATCACCAGCCTTTCATACAAAGTAGTTGCACCAAAGAAAAGACCGAGAGCATTGCTGATGGGTGGGCTGTCCAAGCAACACCTCACTGCCACAGGCACCCAGTCTTTGCACTGCTCACAGGGGCTGGCGTAGGGACATATATGAGCATGACAAAATGGAAGAACCTTGTCTGATATTCAGTGTGAAGAAAGCTCAGCTTTTAGACACTCCTAAGTAAAAGCCAAGCTGGTGTAGTCCAGAGACTAAAAGTATTATCTGAGATCTTGGAAGACATGAAGAAAACTCTGTAGGACAGCAGCTCACTAGCTGAAGCAGCAGAAATTTTGTTTTCAATAGGCTATCTATTCCCAGAGAAAGCTAAGACTGCAGATACTTTTTATACACACTTCTTTAAAAAATAACACAAAAATAAAATTTCTGAATAAAAATTAATGTGCATCTCCCATCAGTCACCTCACAGTCATAGTGACCACTATAAAACGGTGTCTACAGAGGAATATTTGTGCCTCTTTGGATACTCCAAACCTTCAGTCTCCTCAGTAACAGGAGCTGTACTCACAGTTATCTGCATAGATACTCTGCAAGAACATAGGCCAGCAATCTCTGCCATTTGCATTAAAACATCTTGCAGCCGAAGGCAGATACTGAATTTTTGGTTAAGAGGATTATATATTTGCTTGGACTCTCCTTCTTACCCACCCTGACTCTAGCTGGCTTCATTTCTCTACCGATTTTCTTCAGTTCTATGATTTCTCTATCTGAAGCAGTATGATTGCTTGTCAACGAGTGCATGAGTGTACAAGGTGTCTACCTCTAAATTGCTTTCAAGCTGATAACTCTTTCTAATAAGCTGTGAGATGGTGCTCAGCATGTTTAATGTTTCCATTATTTTTCCACAGAATTAAAAATCCTTGCCAAGATTATTTTTTTTCCTTGTTTAAATCTTTTCACCCCCAAACAGCTGTAAGAAAGAGAGGACTTATGCTACAGGTGCACAATTCTGAGCACAGCTGTCTCTCCTGCCTGTTCATGAAAGCATGTCATAGAAAACAAAACCACTGCCAACCTGGCTACTAACAGGAAAATATGTATTCACTGATTACTATTTTTGTTTGGGTTTTATTCCTCTGTGAAATAAAAATGCAGATATAGAGCTCTACATGCTGTTGGCACTGATGCCTTGTATGTCCTGCAATAGAAAATTTTAAAAAATTGATATTTTCTCATTTGTCATTATAAAAAATTAAAAATAATAATTAAAAAACAACAACAACAGATTAAAAAAAGGCATCAAAGTGACAGTCCCTCCGTAAGTCTGGCAACAACAGGGAAAAACAACTTCACAGCCTGATGTTGCTGCGGGTTTGGCAGCCAAAAGGGTTTGTGTAGGCTGTTGTTGGCAGCAGTTTTCATTAGCTTAGGGCGTCCTTTCTGGAAAGACAGAATCGAGCTGTCAGACATAGACGTCCAGTCTGTGCAAGCAGGACTCGCTTGTACACTGTCCTGCTGAGCCGCCCTCCTGGGCCTCTCCCATCTGCCTGCCTACAAGTGCAAATCTCCTTTCATTAGGACACCCCTTTTAAAACTTTTAAGGATATTACCTAGCAAATACCTTTATTTCTGTCTAATTCCTCTATGTTAAATTTCTGGTCTCACAAAGGGGTATAATTTACTATTTCCCCCCTTTCTGACATTGCAGATCTCTAAAGCAAACACTCCCTTTCCTATAATTCCTTATGTATGAGCCAGTAACAAGTTTCTTTGGAGAAAACATTTTGTGGTGTTAAATTTTGGCATGCTGTATTCTTAAACAAGGAGAGAAAATTCTTAGCTTCCATAAATATTTGGGCTTTAATTTATATGTTTGCCTCAAGCTAAATTTCCTGCTATGTTATAGTAAACATTAATAATCATGGCAGGACTTCTCAGTAAGTAGAATTGAGTCACATTCCTGTACACTTCAAATAAATGCTACTGTCATTGTAAACTGCTGTTGGGATTTGGGCACTGTTTGAATTGTGATTCATAATTATGTTTCATATAGTAAGTTCAATGAACAAAATTAATCTAAGATCACTATAATGTTCATTGATTATCTTTGGTAGATCCCTCAAAACAGAGCCACTTGCAGAAAAAGAAATCAGGATCATTACTGATCAGATTATTATTATCCTTCTGATGCATCTGGTCCCATGACTGTTCCCTGATTGAATAAGATCAGAAGGATTTAGCACTTTTTTCTGACTGCCTGAATAGAAATATGAAATTATGAATTCTTCCCAGAGTGATAACATACAAGGAATTAATCATGTCTTCATGGCAGTAGGATTCTTTTCCAATAATGGTTATTGCTTCAAAACATTCTAAAAGTTCTTCTGGAAAACAGTCCTCTCATTGTTCTTGTACTGCATATATTTGAGGAAACCCTTTTTACATGACAAAGTTTTGAAAATGATACCTTTCCAGAATTCAGTAGATGAATCTGGACAAGAATCTCTCAGGATACAGAAAGACTCCTAAATAAATTTTACATAGGGATTAGCATATAGATACATTATCTCCCTATTAGAAAACTTTTTTTTCTGTATCTCTATACTAAGTGGATTTTGTTTCAGTGCAGCTAACATTTGAACTGGAAAAACACTTTTGGACGTGAAGGGGAAACCTTTAAGAGCTGCAGTGACCTTTGCTCTGTGTTACTACCACGTGAGTTTTTTCCTCTGCCTTCCAACCTTCCGATATGCAGAGTCCAACCTTCTATACACAAGAGTTTGAGGGCTCTCCAGAAAATAAGAATTGATTTGTTATTTTATTGCCAATCTCTTCTGAGAGCGGAGCTTTATTTAGTCAATGGAAGACAGGATCTTTGCCTTATCTTGGCCTTGCTCATTACTTACAGCAATGTATGAAGACAATAACTACATTAAAACCAAGGTGCTAGAAGTTCATTTGTGTGACTGAGGAATTACCCCCATTGTACTGCTAAGTACATGTATTCTGGCAGTTCTTTGTTGATTTGTGGTGTGTTTTTTGAAGGATGGAGGAATTTGGTTTTTTAGCTTGAAATGTATTTTTCATGGCTATTTCTACACCTAGATGTCCTATACCCAGATCAGTTGAGACCAGTACTTGTAGTAATAGAGCTGAGGACTTTTTCCTGGCATTGTCCTAAATCTTTCCTTTGTTGCTATGAACTCAATGAAATCTCATTATACGAGGGTTAAGACCCGCCAAACAAAAGCTACTTATCTCCAACTCCCCTGTCTGCATTATTCACATAGCAGTGGAATTCGGTCTCCACTTACTTACTCTTTGGCTTAACTAGTATGTGTTTAGCCCAACTAATATTTCCATAAGTCTGTCGTGCAAGTGAGTTATCACTTGAGTTTTGCCACCCTAGATTACTTCCAAGCTGTCACCGTCTCCCTGTAATGAGACGTCCAGAACTGCTGCAGGTGTAGTTGTATTTATTGTCCTACATAGATGAAATACCCTCTGTAGACTAATGCTATTTAAAAAGCTATGGACTTTCAGCTGTCAAACTGCATTGCAAAAGCGTTTCTTGATTGCTTCAACCCTACTAGTGGGTCTTTTTCTGTGTTTTCAAGGATGAGATATTAATTTTGATATTTTTTTTAGTTGATTGAAACAACTGAAGAAACCTAATCTTTTCACTTCCAGAGAAGTCTGAGACAGCTAGGATGATGAGGTATCTCCCTTCTCCTTAGGTTAGGTTAAGATGCGTGAAATAGTTTGGTAAAAGTAATTGTTGCAGCCTAAGTAACATGAAAGTGCAGCGAAGAGAAGGTCAACAGGAGTCAGTGAAAGAAAGGCAGTTCAGACCATGCTCATACCTTCTGAGACTTATATAAATGACAAATACAACTCATTCTTGATTGACTCATTATGTAGAGGAAGGCAGAACTAACGCATAGCTAACTTGTATATTAGGCATGCCCTGCATAAGGCAAGCAGAGGCATCGCTGTGACTTTTAAAAGTGCACACTAAGAGAAGTGAAGGAGTAGTGGTCAAAAATTGCAGTCACAGATGTTGTTTTTCTCTCAGAGAATATTGCATCTTTAAAATTCAGCAGTTCCCTTGATGTCTGTCAATGTGTCTGTTTGTTTTGGGGAAGAAAAAGATGAAATGCTGCTTTTTGGTAAGGTCAAAACCTTTCCTATTCAAGCATACCTGGGATGTTTTGACTGTTTCAAGATTCACATGCTTACTTTACAAGAATAAATAAAAAATTTAGAGTTGTATACTCTAAAATAGAAAATATGCTTACATTTATCTCTTACCTTAATAGACTAATAAAAAGAAAACAATACAGGCTTGTCAAAACCATATAATTTAGCTGATGCTGTTGTCCCTATAACTTAAAAAAAAAAAACAAAACAACCCAACCTTTAGAAACTTTAGAAATTTTTTATTTCTTTTTGCTATTAGAATATCATTTTTATGGGGAAGAAATTGCCATTTTTGATCAGATACTGAGTTGTCTTTGAAACATAGAATGTAGTGTGCAAGGTCAACACAGCAATAGGCAAGGTTAGATCATGTACAGATGCTAAGATGCAATCCCAGAAACTAGTATTAGAATACAAGCTGGGCATGGCTGTTTTATTTCAAACTCCAGTTCAAATAATTTAGCTTAATGGGGACACGTTTTATATTAACTCTATTCCAGATCACCCTCTTTTATTGCAGTTTTCCTGCAGAGCTAGCAGCAGAAGTAAAATCAAAGCTTCACTGAAGAGTGAAACTCTGCCTATGACTTTACCCTATATCTCTCTCAGTACCTTGTACAAGACCAAATGCGTCAGCAACCTCCTGTTCTCTGTGGGAAGGTTCTAATACAGGATTTTTTCAAGAATTTTCCTCTAAGGAGGTTCATTTTTGTCTAATGAGAACATATGGGTTTGGCAGCACCAGTCTTTAAGGAATGCAGTCAGCCTTTTTCTTTTTTTTTTTCTTTTCTCTTTTAGAAAGTATCAGTGTAAGCACTGAGCTCACTTACCACTAAATCACCAAGTAAAATGAAGTATTCCAAATGTAATCATAACTATCCTTACTTGAAGAAGGCTTGGACGATGTGAATCATAACTGCACTTCGTAACAAAGATAACACTGTGTAAATGTTCCTATCCAGCAGCAATGACTCATGCTACAATGACCATCACTTAATCATTCTGACTAAACAGAGGATCAATATTTACAACTGCATATGTTAACTTTTGAAATACTTTGGAGAGAAATATGACAAAGTACAAAAACTTATAAAAGCTACCACTGTATATTAATTCATATGACCTAACGGCTACTGATTTTATTTGTAAAATATGTGGTCAGTGAATAGTTTCATTCAACATACTATCAAAAAATCGAATGGTGAACACTTTTTTCAGTATCAGGAAGAATAATCCACTTGACCCTTTAACCTTCTGTCTATGTTCCTTTCACTGGAGATGAACATAATGATAAATGCTTAGTATAATTGAGAATAAAAAACAGCATATGTGGTCACAAAAGGGGGATTTTGCTTTTCTCCTTGACATAACTGGCTTTTCTATACTTTAACTGTTGATGAAAACCTATTATGGAGTGGCAGTTTGCTATTAAATAGGCTTTTAAAGGTCTGGTTTGTAATCTCGTAGCTAATGACCTTGGATTCCTCTTGGTCTGGTACAGATTTAATAGCTTTCTTTTACAAACCTCTTAACAAAATAAAACTTTTCCTAAAATAAAATCAACTTTAAAACTAAAATTTTTAAACACTATGGTTTTTGTTTGTTTGTTTCTTTGTTTTCATACTGCCAAACACTGAAGATGAGCCTCCGATGTACCCTTGTTATGAAGGCAGTGGATGGAGGGAGGTGATCCTTCACCTCAATTCAGCACAAGTGAAGTTCCACCTAGAATGCTGTGTCCAATGCTGGGCTCCTCAGTTAAAAGCAAGACATGGGCATACTGTAAGGAGTCCAGTGTATCACTGCCAAGATGATTAATGGACTGGGACTAGAGCATCTCTCTTATGAGGCAGGCTGAGAGGCTGTGGAATATTCAGGCTGGAGAAGAGAAGGCACAGGGAGATTTTGTCAATGTATGTAAATTCCTGAAAAGAGGGTGTACGGAAGATGGATCCAGGCTCTTTTACAGTGACAGTGCTCAGTGACAGGACAAGAGACAATGGGCACAAACTGAAACACAGGAGGTTCCCTCTGAACAGCAGGAAACACTGGCACCACCTCCCAGAGAAGTTGTGGAGACTCTATCTTTGGAGACGTTCAAAAGCCATCTGGACATAGTCTGGGATAAAGGCCTCTCAACGGCCCTGCTCGAGCAGGGAGGTTGGACTGGATGACCTCCATAGGTCCCTTCAAACTTCAACTTGCCTTTGATTCTGCAATCTCCTGTTGCATTTGAGTAAAACGAGAAGTGCTGATCACAGAATCACAGAACAGTTTTGGTTGGAAGGGACCTTCAAGACCATCGAGTCCCACCTTTGTCCCAGTCCTATCAGAACCACTTACCCATGTCCCTCAGCACAACATCTACCCATCTCTTACACACCTCCAGGGATGGTGACTCAACCATCTCCCTGGGCAGGCTGCTCCAACGCCTGACAGCCCTCTCAGTATCTCCATTCCAAATTTATATTAGAGTTCAACTAAGCTTTGTTAACTATGGAGAGTATCTTTGCTATGGCTTTTTTCTGAACTCTGCTTTTGCTGTTCATCTGGCACAATTTCTGTACATCATGTATTCCCCCTTCCACTTTGGAGATGTTCTACACAGCCATTTCTAATTTACTGTCCTCCTCCAAGTTCTTGTACTGATATGACATCCATCTGGTGCTGTTGTGCTCATACAGTCATTTTTTGAACAACATTTTCTTATTTCTTTGTAGTATCCTGTCTGCATCCATCCTTTGAGGCAGAGAACATCTGCTTTTTACATGCTGATTAACCTAGAATGGACACTTCAGGACTCAGCTAATACAAGTTGATAATGAGTATAGCACTATGATGTGAGGCTCCAGACTAGAATATTCATTTCACCTACATACATATACCAAGCTTTGGAACTAAATCTGTTGCCTCACAACCAGATTTTAATTTCCTTGAAACCAGGACTTTGTCTTTACTTTCCTAGCTAATCCAAAACTGAGACTTTGAATAATTTCATGTTCAGCTAGAACTGTAAATTATATCTACTGGGTCAAATTAAAGAATGTTTTCTATAGAGAAGTGAAGCACATAAATATTTTCATAGATGACGAGAGTAAAGCTTTGTAAACATATGAATGATATACCAATTGGAGCAGAGAAAGCCTGGAGGCTTTATTCTTTGTCCTTTTTTTTTTCTGCAGGAAAGCAAAAGGAATAAAAATTTTGTTATTACACAAACATGCCATCAAAACCATTCTAAAGAATTGTGCAGCCCTTCTATCCTTGAGCAAAATGAGGAGGAATGCAGCCAGTATCAAAGTTTAAAATGTCAAGAAAATAATCAGGCTTTTTAAAAATGAAGACTGTCGTGTTTTTGGAGTAATATAGTTCTAAATGCCAAGGATATATTCTTAACCATTTTTTTTCACACTGGTGTTGGTGGGCCTTTCTTACTCTGAATGTAACAAACTTTAGGTTCCTAGTGAAAGTACATGAAAGAACAAAAAGATCACAGTTGGGTAAATTCTCTTCTTTAGTGTTAATTCAGCCAAACAGTAGGTATTATCTTTCTAGAGACAGTTTCAACACAGCATGGAGCATTCCCTTTCTGGAAGGAGGACTAGATCGTTGTAGTAGGACTGTAATAGGGAGGTAGGAAACTCCGTTTCTTAACTTTAATCTTAGTGAGACCATCTATTCAAAATTTACATTTGCACAATTACTTAGTATCAGGGAAAAATGAGCAGAGGAAAGAAAGGCATTCATAAATAATGTTGAAGAGCTGGGTAGCTGGCATCACTGCCGGGTCCTATTTTTGCACTGTGCAGGAAAACGCATAATGTTTATGTCCTCTCGTTAAATCCCTTCTGCTTGACGTCGCAGCCAGGCCCTGCAGCCGGCACGCTCTCGTGTGTGATACAGCACGTCTGGCTGTCCAGACATCTACCTCCACCCATCTCTAGGTCCTGTTAGTGCAGCTTTGGGTTTTCAGCAGGGTCCCTTATTCTGGGTTAGGTGGGCTCCCCAGCACATGGGAAAACCAGGACTCCTTTCTGAAAATGCCAGGCTGGAAATCTTTCTCTTCTCTGCTGCAACAGATGCAGGATGTTCCCCAGGTAGCTCAGCCAGGTGGAAGGAGCACACTGGGTCTCCGTGAGAGGTTTGTACAGCAAAATGGGTCCTGCAGATGGGTCCTGCAGTCACCGTGGAGCAGGTCTCCCCACAGCTGAGGAAACCTGCATGTTTCCCACCTTCTGGAAGACTGAGTCCTGGCATCAGCCTGGGAGGAGGGTGGAAATGCTGTCAGTAACTGTGATAGCAAGGTTAGATGATGACACTAAAAGTGAATTGAAAATAGATGTAAACCAGCCCAGACAAACAAGCAGGTGGTTAATTCCATGTTCCCTGTGCTCTGTGATGTGGCGGCTGTGACTTCAACATTAGCTGCCGCCTCCAAAGTGTTCTCCTTCTGTGTACAAGATCAGTAACAGTAAGTTCGAACACCTCTATAAGAAGCAAAAATTTGAGAGTGATAAGTCAGTAAGACAGGTGATATTTTCTCAGAGTAACATAGTGATCTACTTTATTTACAGACAGTTATAATAGCAAAAAAAGCAGCATGTAAATCTTGAAAAGGAAGTCAAAAGATGGTAAGATGACTGTGGAAGGGAGTACATACCAAAAGAAAGCAGAGCATTGGAGACTTTGTAGTTATTTTTATCTTATTTATCCATATGCATTTTAGATGTACCAATAATTAAAATGATGCAATGACTATGATGGTAGGTCTTTTGTTCTACAGTTGAGTTGTGAGGAAATGGAAAGCCTGAATCTTCTTGTTTGTGGCAAAAAAATAAATTTTAAAGAAAAACATTCTGCAGGAAAGGGCCAGTAAGGATCGCAAAGTTCAGCGGATCATGGCCTAAATTCAAATAATTTTAAGTCCTTGTATCACTACTTTGTTCTGGATCTCTGTTGTCTATAATCTGGGCTGTACAAGATTTAAATTCATATCAATGCAAATCCCCATTAAAAGTCAATCAGACTCCTCAGTACATATGAGCCACATATCAAAAATGTGATTTTTGATTTAATAAAACAAAATGTCCATGAACACGTCTATGTCTCCTTCACCTAAACACAGAAGCAATGACTCATTTTTGTGACACAGAAGACATTGATACATCAGTATCTATCACTTCTGGTTCTCAATCCAATTAATTTAATTTTTAAGAAATAGTTATACATCCTACTCATGGTTACCATGGGAAATGAAAGTACACAGAGTAACCTCAGCTCTGACTCTATTAATATGAAATTATCACTTTGGTTATGTTTCAGCTATTTTGCCAGCAGTAACCATAGCAAATGAAAATTAAGAGAACTAGTACATTTTTATCACCGTGATATGCTATTTACCACTGAATAATATAGCAGCCACACAATTTCTTAGCATTTGTTAGGATATTCTGTCACTACCATAAAGAATTAATCATCAAAAAATGCAAAAAGACAATGTATATTCAGAAAACTCTCATTGACCACATTAAGATATTTTTTAACCATTTGTACCACATCTTTGCTCTGCAAAGAGACTGCATTGCTGTAAAAAAATTGCTTTTCACACACAAGTGGATTCAAATTTTTCAACCTTCACAATGCTCAAACGCTTGAAATGAGAGAATCCTCCCATTCGCGTTTTATCATGAAAGTTTCTCAAGTTGCATCAAGTGACTTGACTATGAATTTCTCCTGTCTTGTAAAGACCACACAGCTACTGATGGGCATTTGTAATTCTCAGCTATAGCTGTAGGTGAACTTTTAACCTCTAGTCTAGACAGTAAACAGAATACCTGTAGGCAAGGAAATTATTTTTTCTTTTAGTCTTAAAAAATGTACGGTTACATTCCATCAGGAAAATTCAAAATTTGCTGAAATTATTGTCTTCTGCTTTTGCAAATGCATTTTTAAGAGTACAAGCATTGAAAGTTTGAAAATACAATGAGTAAAGGAAATTTAACTCTTGAAAAGAGGAAATGGAAAACTTATCAAGTACCTGTCGAATTCTGTATACCAGATCTTTCAACGAACAGTCATAAAGTAGTTACAAATAACTAAGAGTCACTGACAGCTATTTATATTTATGTCTAAAACATGGGAAATGTTATAGCACTGAATATACTCTGAATTTGTCCTTTTCAATCTGCAACCTAATGCATATTCCAGAACTTCCTACTCCAAGAAGCAATAGGGAAAACAGAATACCCTTCATATTCTAAAGCTGCACTCATGGTGCATCAGTGGTTTCCTCCCTTCCCCTTTTAGATAAGAAAACTCTTCAGAAAACAGTTAGGTGGGGCTGATGTGATTTCACACATAGTATTTCACACGAGTGGCAAGGTAATAATAGCTACTACTAGAACTCACAAAGTGAGATCAGCAATCTGTTATGAGTATGCATACTTTTAAATGTTTTTGTCTTTTTCAATTTACTATTTTGCTATTTTGAAAGAAAAATTTGCGCCAAATAATATTTCTCTTTATCCTTCTCTTAAGAGGAAAAGAAGTGGCTACAGTAGGTTTTTCTACACCTCTGGCCTTATTTTTAACATCATCTCGTTTTTAAATTTTCAACATCATACTCTTTTTATATTATCTTGAATATAGGCATATCTTCTGACCTTCACAGATTTTAGATGACAAAAATCTTTTCGTATTTTCTGTGACAGAATTAAACCTCATCCTCCTAAGCAGCAGGAATGAAAGTGTTTGAGGCAAGAAGAGTTGAATCTTGCTAAACCAGTACTCATGAAAATTGATTATATAATATATGGAAAAATTGCATGATCTTCTGAGTCATTGTGGACCAGCCAGGCAGGGTAAAAAGTCAGGTAATGAGCAGAAGAATTCACTAAAATATGAAAGGTGAACTGTTTAGATTTAAGTATGTGTGTTCACAGGAAGAGAGAAAATGTGTCACGTTAGACTTTAGACTGATATCTTCTGATAGACTGATAGACTTTAGACTGATATCTTCTTTCCTGAAGAAGCACCAAAACCAGCAAAAAAATCAGCCTTTTTAAATGGCTTAGCAGTAAATTGTGAAGAGATGTACTGCATAAAACTCCACTTATTTGGGGGATAAAATTTATTAATTGATGTGAGTGAGTATCTGTAGTATTCTTCTAATTTGACTGGACATAAGATGAAGTCCCAAAAGTATTTGTAAAAACTTGGATAACAGCCTGAATAACTTCCACATTTAGACAAAAAAAAAAAAAGTAAAATTATAAGGTAGGGGGAAAAGCATGTATTTAGTTAATTCCCAGATCCCAAAGTAATGGTCAGTTTGAGGGCACTTTAAAACTCTTCCTGAAATTCTGTTTTCCATCTCGGTACACACATGTTGGTAGAATGGGCACAGTTTGATTTTCTTCTACAAAGGTAAAAAAAAGAACAAAACAAAAAACAAACCAAAATTACAGGTGAAGAAGAAATGGATCTCCAAATCAATGGAAAATCAAGCAGGAAAAATTTAGTTGTTTCTTCTTACTCCAGATTGACCTTACAGTACCAGCAGCTTCAAGCTATTTCTGTAGTGTTGTGTGAGCAACTTTCGTATGAAATTTCTGGTAGAAAGCATTTATGAAAGGTGCATAACTGAATTTCTGCTACTGTGTTGGTTACAAAATCAAATATGCATAACTTTCTATCATCCTGAAGTGAAATAAACACAAGAAGCACTCTAACAGTCTCAGGTCTTGACCAACCTTAAAAATCAAAGGCAATGTTTGCACTAAAATGCAAGCAAGGGCAAGCAATACAGCAATGCATGAAAATATTTTGGTATTTCTTAGCATTGGGATTTTGACTTGAATATTACTAGGCCTTTAATTGTTGAAAATTAAATACATATGTTAATGTAAAACAAAAATCTCAGTTCTACATAGCTCCTCTTAGTTTATGGATTGATTATTGGTTTTGTAGCCTGAATCAGTGAATGTTACCAATCTTTTTGCTGTAGTGCTTGCAGGAGTTAAATTTGGAGGCTAACTAAACACATTGGTTTACATTGCTTTATTTATGTTTCCATATGCTTCATATGCTTCCATACAACTTCACAGCAGTCATCCATTTCCCATCTGCTTATCTGAAGAGGAGAAGGATCGCAAATACCAATAACTACCAGACATACAAATCATTATTACCGGTTTTGTCTGGCAGTCTTAAAAATTGTAACATTCAGGTGCATACAAACCATCTCTTGATGGTACAGAAAAGTAAACTCTTGCTAAACCAGATTTTTAGAGCTTTTTTTCAGAAACAAGGTTTCAAGATGTTTCACTAGACCTTTTGACTTGAGTTCTGGATTGTATAATGGCTGCTGGACATTGAGAAGTCCCAGTTCTCCATCCAATACAATACTGAAAATTACTTTCTACACACACATGAATCAGGAGAGCTACTTAAAACATAGGTTTTGAGGAACAAGTCTAATGATTTAAACTGTACATGACATCTAGCAACAATTAGAAAAACTTATTCAAATGGCAGAGTACTGGGAGAGTGCACATACTCGGGCTGAATGTCACCATTACTCTTCAGTGCCGTATTTTTTTTTTCATGGGTTCCTCTTAGGCACCGAAGAGATCACAAAGCCAAAACAAAAAACAAAAAATATTACTTTTTAGCTTGGGGAAACTTTTCTGAATTTAAGAAAACGTTATTAAGAGATATCTCACAACTTCCACGGTCTGTACACACCCATACCTTTTTGAGAGTTATCTGATGCCTAATCAATTGACAGAAGAGAGAGGTGTTAAATCATACATCTTTATGCTTATACTAATTGTGGGCTGCTTCCTCTCCTTTTTTTCTCTTGGATTCAGGAGTAACTCAGAAAATTGAATTCGAATAGGGATATTTTTCCAAAAAAAAGATGACACTGATTTGGCATTGGGAAAAAAAATATCAATCTGAGTCTTACTGAGATGCTGCCTGTCAGATCCATTCATTCATTCTTCAATCACGGGATTATATGGAAAACTGCTATCTATAAATTGACTAGGTATCTGAAAGCACCTGAATCTTCTAAATCTATCTAGCTTCCTTGGGAGTTCTATAATTTCATCCTTAGGCAAGAAAAAAGTGACATTTTTTCCTCTCTCTGACTTTAAATTTACATAAGGCCAAAGAACACTTTAAAAATGATCCCTCTTGTTGGTTCCTCCTTCTCATTTCCCCCTCACTGTGGGCTGAGCAGTTCGGTCCTGCCATTTCTAAACCGAAACTAAGTGTCTCGCATCAACAGAATTAAAGGCTCTGTAAAGGTACAACGGAAAATCTACTGAGATTCAGAACATCTGTTGTGAATATTATTTCAGAAATATGCCAAGCTGGAAGAAAAGGTCGTATTTGGGAATGTTTAAAGCAAAACAAAAGAAAAGAAGACACAGCTTATTGCCTTCTTTCTTCTCCCCTCCCCCCCATAAACATGAGAAAAATTTGGCAAGGAGTACCAGCACGGAGAATAGAAAGAAGACTTCTTTATGCAGGTAGACCGACAGGTCTGTCACTCTATTCCTCCTCTTCATGTCTTGTTATCGAATCAGACACCCTTGGAAAGCATTTTAGATTGTCTCTTGATGCAGGGAGATTCAAAATGTTTCAACTTTTTCTTTTTTTTTTTTCCAGAAGAGTATGCTGCAGTGAGACACATCTCTGTCTCTGTTCTGCAGTTAAGCAGACTCTGTTTTCCAACCTTCACGAACAAAAAAAGTCCAAGTTGTTAAATGCTGTAATTTTACACTACAACACCATCCTGAAATTGGGGCATGCATCTCTGAAGTGATGTACTAAGAGCGGTGTCAGTCTTCCAGTATTTTATTTAAAAATAAAATTAAAAAAAACACAAACAAGAGAATAGAGCATTATATTTTACTTATCTTGTTCAAATACTTTACAGAGAGCTCTCAGAATGAAAGAACAAAGTCAGAAGTTAGCATGGGTGTATTTAACTCTGGACTGACAGCTAACTGCCTGTCAAAGGTTTTAAGTAAAGTTCTTGATTGTAGTCCAGTCCTCAGTGGATAAATCACAGAAGCAGATAAGGCACATGATTGGCTATTCTCCTGCTGAGGAGAGACTGCATTAAGGTAGACTAATGAATACTGAATCATTTTCTCACCCTCAGGGTGGACGCCCCTGTCAGGGCTGAGTCACTGTGAAAGCAGTATGCTGAAGTGATTTAAAATGCATCAGCCTTTAGTGCTGGTGACAGATGGAGGTAACTTGGGCATCATACATACTCGTTTTCAGGCCTTCACAAGCCATGAGTACAAATATACAAGAAAAAGAAAGATAAACTCTGATACAAGTCTCCGCGCATAATTCAGGAAAGGGCAAAGTGGAGAGCTTTCTATAGCCATTTAAAATGACCACAGGGGACTGTCTTCTAGAGTAGCCAAAGGTAGATATTTTATTCCAAGTTTTTTGTTGTTTTGGTGTTTTGTTTTTTTTCCAGTTGACTGCAGAACTTCCTGGAATAAGTAGTGCATTATCTCTGCATAATAAAACTGCATCTTTTACGTTTTCTGCTGAAAATTTGTTCTAATGTGATCATCAGTTTACCTAGCCAGCTGGAGGTGATACAGGATCAGAACTGCAGATATGAAAAGCCTGAGGTACATTTTGATTTTATCAGTTGCATTTTAAATAGAAATATGTGGTCCTGTTTGAGACAGAGAAGATAAAGTGATAACTTTAGAAAATATCTACAACTCTGAAGGAAAGGATTGATTAAATGAATGCTGTTGGAGTCTAGATGAGAAATTAAGTAACAGGTTCCAGCTTGGCTGAAAGATATGCCTTATGGGCTTGATTCTGCCCTGGATTATGATTTTTGTTTGAATAATCCTGGCATTTGGCATCAGCAGCTACTCACAAGCCTTGCGACTATGGGCTTGTGGTGAGTTCCCAGGGGCTTCCCGTGGCAGTCAGAGACCCCCCCCCGGAGCCGTGCTAATTCACACTTCTGCCAGGGGGACTTTCATGAAGATCTGACTGCTTGCCATCAAAAGTTGCCTTCTCCTCAGCCTTTGAAAAGAGAGGAGACATTGTGCAACCCTGTGATCTCTCTGTGGTGAACCCTCATTAGTCAAAAAGTGCAAATAATGCCGTTTAGGCACAGGGCAGCCAGAGAACATATCTTGTAAGGAATGCTATTTAAAAAAAAAAAGGATAATGAGACTTCATAACGCACATGAATGAATTCCTCTAGCTACTCAGACAAACCACGGTCTACGGAAACCTAAATTGAAAAGCTTATTGGGAAAGGACTCATATGCCAAAGAGTGGCTATGAATAGTCACTAGCAGAATAGCTGCATGAAAACAATAGCTCTAACGCTTGCATGCTGTTCTATGTCATTTAAAGCATTGCTGTTCATTGTAGAAAATGGGACTTTTTAAGCTGACCTTCTGTTTTACCTTTGGGGAAACTAATGTTTGTATTGCAAGAGGAAAGCTGGTTGGTTGTTTTTCATTACGATATGTGCCACAAATGAGAATGTCAGGAAATTTCATCTCATCCAAATCTATTAGCGTTAATGTTCTTTTCATTATGATTTCATCAGGATTAATTAACGGAATCTGTGAATAATATGCTACACATATTTGATATGCAAAACCAAATCAACTGGACAATTTATGTTTCCTTACAGCTGGTGCTTCAGATATTGACAGTCGGGAGTATAGACTACATGCATTAGTCTACACCAGCTGTCCATGAATAGCAGCTCGCCTTCCTGAGCCATGAGGTGCCCTGGATGACAGTGAAACCTGGTGCTAGAGGCTGACTCTGCTCATGTCAGAGCTTCTGGAGTGGACAGCCAGCCCAGAAAGAAATAGCCTTGTTTTTTCACAAGCTCATGAGGCTCATTGCATGTTTAGATTATGCTAGTATAAATGTGTTTTGACTATCGCATTTAAAATAGTTCAGGATAAACTTACAGAATGTCCAAAATTTGTTTTCAATAACTTGTCCAGTCGTTACTCTGAAAGCCCTATAAATTGCCTTACGGACATGATTCACCAGTAAGTCAATGCAGTAGGTACAGGGGTGGGCTGCTTATAATTCTCAGAAAAGCGCTCACGTTCAGCAGAGAGAAATTTCTGTTGATAGCAATGGTAGTGTCCAATTAATCCCTCTCTATGTAAATATCTGACTTTTTACAGAAGCCATTTCTTAAGTGTCTTTTTTTTCTATTTTTCTGGCAGATAACAGGATAAAGATTGGAGGTCTCATGTACCTTTTTTAAAATATGACAAGTCATCTTTACAGGCAACATGCTCTTGATATACTGTTATGTTTTGAGGCACCAAACCAAAATAGGGTAAATCTGTTTTCTGATTTCAATGGGCTTGGCACTAGCTCCTGGATATTTACATCTTAATTTCTTCCACTCAGATGTGGTATTTGATTTGAGTGTTTGTGAAAGCTACCAATCTGAGAGTCCTGCAGACTGAAGACTTCCATTTATTCACCCGTTAAGTAAAAAGTTCAAGTTTCCTTTTCCAATTAAAGTGCCTCTACCCATACTGGCCAGACCACCTCGAGGGAGGAATCGTTTAGATTCCAACCACACACTTTCCGCTGCCTCGCTCTTGCGAATGCCAGCAAGAAGCCGCTCTGTGCCAGCTGTTGCGTATTTCTAATGGGCACGTTTGTCTATAGGGAATAAAGCAATCAGATAACTTCCAGAAGATAATGTCAGGTTACTACCAGTCTGGACTGGAATTGAACTGACACTCCAGAAGAAGTTATTCTCTCCTGTTAGTAGTCCAGATATGCTTTGGAGTTTCTGTGGGGCTCTAAGAAGTATCTTAAAAGGTATTTTAAAGTGGATCTATTTTCAAAATATATCCGTTAACAATTAAGTGGATTAACCAAATTTCAGGCTGCATTAACTGCACTAAGATATGGTTTATACTTAAGAAGTAAGGAAAGCAGCTCATATTATAAATGCAATACATGTATGCAATACTTGATGCACATTTATCAAGACATTGTCAGATTTTGAAACAGCTTGCACTAACTCTGCATGTGAGCTTTGAATTCAGAAAGAAGTTGACGTTTTCTCGGCTAAATCCTTTTTCAGGATGATGGCAGCTGACAAAGAACTCGTCACTGATACATTTACTCTTTTCCCCATTTCACATAGAATAATTTTAATGTAATGGAAGGAGCTACACAGAGACAATAATGATGAACATGTTCCAGCTGTATGGAAGAAGTACAAAGCCCACAGGTTTTCATTTTCCCACCAGACAGCAAATTCTGACACTTTAATATATAGACATGGATATGCCAGGGAGAAGGGAAGCAAGGAGGTGTTTCTTTCCTATCTGTTGTTGCAGCTTGGTGGCTTTGGTACCATGCATGCTACTGGCATGATGAATGAAGAGCCTCACCATTTTGGGGAGAAGGTAGAGAAGCATGTGGTGCATTCCCCAGCAGCTGTGTTGAGCCTCCCCTCTTTGGTATTACCACCGGTTTGGGATGGAAAGGAGCTTGGCTAGGACTTCAGCACACTGTACGTGGCACACTTGGTCCTTGCTTTGTGATACACAGAAGGTCAGACCATTCTTCTTATAGAGGCATACATTTCTGAATTAAAGTATGGATTTCTCCACTGTTTCCCACTACTCTGAGTGCCCTGAAAATCCACTATAAACTTTTTAGCTGCTAGAGAAAATACGAGTGCTGCTAGCTGGGGCTTTGGAAAAGTGTAGAGAAGGCAACAGGAACAAATGCTCTGAGAGAGGATGGGGATGCATGCACTATATATCTGAAACCTTGGCAACTGCTGGCGATTGCTGCCAGTGGCATAATATGTACTGACTAGTCTGCAAGTGCAATCCAGAGGGCCAGGTGGACTAAGGGACCTTATCCTCTTGAATCTCCATTATGAACCTGGAAAAGAGCTCACAGTAGATGAGACAGAAAAGCAAAATGCCTATATGCCTTTCCCCGTTTCAGTTTCCTACCTCTCTCAGCTGTTTGGTGTGGGCTTTATTTGCTTTTTGTGGTGCATTTTTAAAGGACTGGTCATAATCCTCCAAGTTTTACTTTGGTGGGTCTTCTTCTCCCACATCTTGTTCCTTTTCTGTCATTTCTCCTGTCTAAAACAACAAGCCTTAAGCCCTTGAAAAAATAAATTCCAGCTCGTCTTGACAAATAACCCCCTGTTCTGCTTTGCCAGGTGACTGATTAGTTACTGGTACCCTTGACCAGGCTGTCTCTTCTGTAGAACTGCCAGTTACTTCATTCAGTGGTGCTTCCACATGAATGACTGATCACCAGGGACTCACAGCCTTCTCCTGTTGGCCCTGTATCACTTTCTACTTCTACACAGATGAAGACACCCGAATAGACGAAACTTTCAATCAATTTACTGTTTGGAGTCTGACACATACAATGAGAGACTGCAGCATTATAAAGGGAACTCACAGGAGCTGAAATAGATTTCTCAGATCATTACAGGACTAGTTATTTGCACTTGGGTAGTACATGCTCAGTTGTTCTTGTATCCAAGTCTCTCAGCTGGAATCCATCTATTTTTTCTCTCGTGTTAAGGCCTCCGGGTTTATTACAGTGGTATTTTAGCCTTCTAGTAGACCGAAAGCAGTATGAGACATACTCATCACATGCAGGAGAGAAATTCTATACATTGTAAGGATGCTGCCAGCTTTTTTATTCCTAGCAGGCAGGAAGAACTAGACTCACCAATTCCCTGATCCGCAGTGCTTTTCTGAGAGTTCTAAATTTTAAACTTCAAACTTTAGACTAACAGCTCGGATCTACAAACTGACTAATTCGCAGCTGTATCCCAAAACTGGTCTTGGATCTGTAGAAAGGAAATTTTCACTGTGGAAATCTTTTTTCCTCTGTTTGTTAGGTAGTTGCACTATGGGCTATACAGAAAAATCAGTGTCTTTCGCTCCCTGTGTTTTCTTGGGAGGTGCTTTAGGGAGTTCAGGAAGATATTTAAATAATCAAGTGAATTTTCCTTGAAAACCCAATCCCAGATGAGTTGCTCTCACACATATAGGGAAAGGAGACAAGAAATAAAGAACCTGGCTTTGGAGAATTTCTAGTCCTTACTCCACTTTCGTAGACAGCATCAGACTTTCATAGCACAACAGAAGAGATGAAGTCTAGACAAGCAATATCTTGCACTAGTGACTGTACCTCTGAGCAATGCTTTGACACTTTTTCACTTTACCATTCCTTTTTTAACCTAGGAGAACCCTATAGACAAAGGTAAATATCTTAGATGGAGAAACAGACCAATCTGGAACATGCAGATTCTCCAAGCTGGAGAAGTGGGCCTGTGTAAAACCCATGAAATTCAACAAGGTGAAGTGCGAGGTCCTGCACCTGGGTGAGGGCAGTCCTTGTTATCAATACAGGCTGGGGGATGATGTACTAGAGAGCAGCCCTGGGAAAATGACTTAGGGGTATTGGTGCATGAAAAGCTGGACGTGAGCCAACAATGCACACACAGAGCCCAGAAGGCCAATCCTAGGTTGCATCAAAAGAAGTGTGGCCAGTGGGTTGGTGAGGTGGATTGAGTGATCGGCCTGGTGGATTGGCCAGGAGAGGTGATTCTTCCCCTCTGCTCTGCTCTGGTGAGATCTCACCTGCAGTGCTGTGTCCAGCTGTAAAGCCCTCAACATAAGGACATGGACCTGTTGGAGCAGGTCCAAAGAAGGGCCACAAAAATAATCAAAGAACTGGAGAACCTCTCCTTCAAGGACAGTCTGAGAGAGTTGAGGCTGTTCAGTCTGAAGAAGGTTCCAGGGAGACCTTACTGCAGCCTTTCAGTACTTACAGGGAACCTGTGAGAAAGATGGGGGTGATCTTTCTAGTAAGGCCTGTTGCGACAGGACAAGGGGCAATGGCTTTAAACTAAAAAAGAGTAGATCTAAGCTGAATGTAAGGAAGAAGTTTTTTACAGTGAGGGTGGTGAAACACTGGAAGAGATTTCCCAGAGAGGTGGTGGAGGCCCCATCCCCGCAGATATTCAAGATCAGGCTGGATGGGGCTCTGAGTAATCTGATCTAGTTAAAGATGTCCCTGCTCACTGCAGAGAAGAGGATTAGATGACCTCTGAATGTCCCCTCCAACGCAACGCATTCTATAATTCTATGCAGAGCCATAGGAAATATCCCAGAAAACATTATGAGGCTATGTTTAGGATATTTGCAGCCAGACTAGACAACGTGTTAATGGACACTAAGAGGGTGTTGTTTGGTGGAGGCATTTCCAAACGTGCTTAGAATATTGAGAAGTTTCAGGTGGTTAACCCAAATAATTTTGTGGACTATTACATCCCATTAACCAGTTTAACATTTCTGTCTTCTGTTATAGCACATATATCACTTACAGTCACCTACATCTGCCATGACCCTCAAAGCAGGTGGCAACTCACTAAAAAAATCAACACACAGTATGGGATGCTTTGGTCTACGATTTCTATATTTTCATCGCAGCTTCTAATTTTTGTGAAGGAAGGCTTCTCAGCATGCATCAGTAAGAGATTAACATTGTATCCCTCTCAAAAATAACTGTTCATAGTTTTCCTTGTTTATCAGGAACTCCTCTTATTCTCAGAAATTAACCTCCTGTTATGTGGATGGTGCACAGATGGTCATTTCTTCACCTTTAGATCCCGTGGTGGACAAATTTGGGAAGTGGTCATTCTTCTCAACCTGCAAATCTCTCTACCAACGGCATTAATTTCTAGAAAGAAATTAAAAACACAGTGGATCTATTTACATAGATTCTTAGTTTTACTGTCCCCAGCCATCTCAGGCTTGCAACACAGAAACCCAATGGAAAGTTAAGGCTTTGCAGAATCAGTGCAAAAAGGCAGTTTAAATCTTGATTTCTGCCAGACGTATGCAACTGAAGGTCAGGCACTGCAATTTTTAATTTTACAACTATAAACACTGAGTTTAGAAAAGGATAACTCATTTATTTCTCTTTTGTGAAAACATGAGTAATATATTCATGACACTAAAACATTTGCATTATTAAAGCATTTGAGTGAACTTGAATAAATTGCTAATCTGAAAAGGCTAGAATTATTTTTGCCTAGACATGACTAAATAACTTTTTTTGCAGCATCTGGAAGCTTAGATAGTTCATTTGCCCTTGTGTACTTTTAAACTCATATACCAGTTAAGTCACCTGGATGAAAGCCATGTTTTAATAAGACATAGAGGAAACAAAGTGTATTTGCTGACAGCTTTCTCTAATGGAACTACAAAAAATAATTGCAATTGATTTTACTTCTTTGGAAAAAAAACCCACACAATTGACCCTTCACTTGCTTGGACAAAACAAAATGGTTGTTTACCATCTTCAGTGACTGTTGATTTGTGACAGAAAAAGCTGAGTAATCTACTGATTTTGGTAAAAACCAAAGCCATGTATCCTACAGAATCATAGAATCCTAGAATCAGAATCATAAAGGTTGGAAAGGACCTTAAGATCATCAAGTCTAACCTACAGTCCTATACCATCCTAACACTAAACCATCTCCTAAAGTGCCCCATCCAGCTGTTTCTTAAACACATCCAGGAATGGTGACTCCATCAGCTCCCTTGGCAACCCATTCCAGTGCTTCACCATCCTTTTGGTGAAGAAGTTTTTTTCTCATATCCAATCTAAACTTCCCCAGGTGCAACTTGAACTCGTTCTCTCTTGTCCTATAGCTATTCACTAGGGAGAAGAGGCCAACTCACTACAGCTGCCTTCCAGATAGCTGTAGAGAACAATAAGGTCTCCTCTCAGCCTCCACTTCTCCAGGGTATGCAGGCACATGGATGCAAGATTCGGCTTGAACTATCGTTTGTGATACATGTGGATTAGTTTTGAAAGTTTCAGCAGTTTAAATATTTTTGCCTTTCTGTCTAGACACTGAAAAAAACATTCAAGCCCAGTTCTTCGCTGGGAATGTATATTTCATTTGCAAACTTACAGAGCTGCATTTAATAGCATACTTGTTTCCTAGTTTCCTAGAAACTTTTCTTTATATTGTTAGCTTTGGGAATTCCAAATATCTACAGTGTTAAACATTTCCCTTAAAATGAGCAGTAGCAGACTATTGTTTGAAGGAACTGACATAAAAAAAGTTTGACTTTCATTTTAGATGATGTCTTTGAAACAAACAGAGACAAGAAACACTTGTTGAAACATGGGAAGTCATGATTAGATGCTAGGAACAAAAAATTCACAGTGAGGAGGACGAAACACTGGAAGAACTTGCTCAGAAACGTTGCATGATCTCCACCGTTGACGATATTCAGAACTCAACAGGACATGTCCTTGAGCAAGTTGACTTGAGTTGTCCCTGCTTTTGGAGCCACAGAGAGCTGAACTTGGTAACCTCTAGAAGTCCCTTTCAACTTGAACTATTCTGTAATTCAGAGCCTGCCATATGAAAGATGACAGCAAAGTATTTTCTGTGATCATTGTCAGTCCTCCAATTTTAGATTCAAGTTAGAATTATCTTTGCTGACACATAGATTTCTTTGAATTTTACAGTAAAAAGATTCTGAATATTCATGCCACTACTTCTGTGTCACAGACCTAGAACCAGTTGTTCCTTGGAAAACTGTTCTTCACCTAAGAGATTCTTGTTCTATCAGGAACAATCTTGCCTAAGTCTTGACTTTTGTCTTGATGGAATATTAGGATTAGATTGTGCCTGCAAACAGAACCAGTTTCAGGAGTTCCTAGAGAGCATGGATTAGTACACCAAATATACATGATAACTAATGACTGCTGTCATTCCTTCATAAGTCAGCAGTATCACAGACGAATCAAACAGAACTAGACCTAACGCACAGAAATCCTTCACAGGAAAAAGAGATGCAGGTTGCTAAGATTGTTGTATTTCCAACATGTAGAAGTGGTGGAGTAGAAAGGATGGGACATGGTAGTGCTATTCATTGGCAGACTATGATCTTTGTCTCCCATTTATGCTTGCTGAGATGTTTCCCATTCGGGGATGAGACACGGGTCCCTGCTATATGAAAAACACTTGTCCTGACCTTATCCATACAGCATAAAATGGAAGAAGAAAAGAATTCTAAGCAGCCTGGATAATCAAAAAACCATGCCTTTCCTGGGGGTAAGCTAATAAACTACAAATTATCACCATATTCAGATCTGACTATTAGTGAGAGATGACATGGCAGAATAACATTTTCTACATTACTTCTGTCCAATGCTTGTCTAAACCTATGACTACAACATTGTCCATCACAACAGTTGGTTGACTGGAGAAGAGTAGTGTTGTATTACACCTTACTGTCCTCAAATTCTTGCCTTTCTTCTTTCTCTTTTAACCCAAGACTGATACTTCTCAGCTCTTTCCCATGGTGTAAACACAGGTCAAGATTTTATTGTTAGCTCACACTTGCACCTCTTTTATCTGCCTTTTGCCTTATCAGTGAGATCTGGTTGGGAAGGACTAAGCTAACCAGAAAAATCAAAAAACAGGTGATACGTATTATAATTTGCCTTGGACACATAGTTAAGATCTTCCACCAGACGTGTGTACTGCATTCCTATTGAAATCATGTAAAGATGATGCAGCATAAAGAATATTTTCTCCTACATATCTGAGAACTTTAAGTTTTCCCTGTTCATATTTTTTATGTTCATCTTTTAAAATCCATCTGGAAGGTGCTGGAAAGGTTAGAAGATGATGAAGATCAGTACCTAGCCTTACCTGCTAATATTTCTTCTTAGCGAATGAGAAGACTGTCCAAAAGTATCCCTGTGACATGACAATGCAAAATGAGCAAGTATTCAACGTATCAAAATGGTGCCTGTACACAACTCATTACTAGTCTACTTTGAAAACAGTTCACGATTTTTTTCCTGTTATAAAATTAACACAGTTCCAAATTTAAGAAATTGGATTCAGATTAACCTGGTAATAGAAGTTATTTCATTTAGGGACAAAATGAAGAGATGAGCCAGCAGGTTCCTACAGCTTCTAGCCAACAGTTTTTGTTCTGTTTGCACTTTTGATAGCAGGCTAAAACACTCACTGCAGTGGATCTATGAACCTTGTTATTCAAAAGTGAATATGAACACATTTTCCAATTCATTACTCTTATTTTGAAAAAAAAATATTTGTACAAGTTCAGGGTTAAGTTTACTTTACACTGTTTAATACTAATGATAGTCTACTGATTGCAATTTATCAAAAAACTAATTCCTTTTTTCTGACTCTGAAAGATCTTCTGGCCAAGTTCCTGTGGTTCTTGCTTTTCATTATATGAGTCAGTCTTCCGAAGGCAATTGTTCCACTAGGAAGATAAGGTGAAAAGGCAACTGAAATAATACAATGTGTCATCAAAATAAAATGTAGTACAATTTTAGTTTACTGTTACTGAGGGATTTCCATTTCAGTATCTTTCCGTCTCTGCCCAAAAGTAAGACAAACCAGTGAACATCGATACTTCTGGTCAGAAATTTTCAGTTATATAACATACTGCCATATACGTGCTCTTTATACAAGACAAAAACCAAAATTTACTCCCTACAGACAAAAGGCTGTTAGCCTTAAAACTTTCATTACTTCTAGATTCCTGAAGAAGGGAAGTGAGAAGAAGGGAAGCAGAAGATTCATGAAGAAGGGAAGTGAAGAAGGGAAGCAGAAGAAGGGAGGTGATTGTCCCTCTACTCAGCACTGGTGAGGCTGCACCTTGAGTATTGTGTTCAGTTTTGGTCACCTCAGTATAAGAGAGATATCGAGGTGCTGGAGCGAGTGCAGAGGAGGGCAACAAAGCTGGTGAAGGGCCTGGAGAACAGACCTTACGAGGAGCGATTGAGGGAGCTGGGTCTGTTCAGTTTGACGAAGAGGAGGCTGAGGGGGGATCTCATCATGCTCTACAATTACTTGAAAGGACATTGTAGAGAGGTCGGCGCTGGTCTCTTCTCACAGGTAATTAGGGACAGAACCAGGGGGAATGGTTGCTAGTTGCAACAGGGCAAGTTTAGGCTGGACATTAGGAAGAAATTCTTCACGGGAAGAGTGGTCAGACACTGGAACAGACTGCCTGGGGAGGTGGTTGAGTCGCCATCCCTGGATGTGTTCAAGTGTCGTTTAGATGTGGTGTTGGGTGATATGGTTTAGGGGTGAACTTGTAGTGTAGGGTTAATGGTTGGACTCGATGACCCCAAGAGTCTTTTCCAACCTGAATTGTTCTATGATTCTATGATATCCTGAAGATAAAAACTTGTATTCTTTTCCAGGAAAAAAGCCTTGAGTCTCCTGCAAGAGATGCACAGCTTCCTCACAGAACTGAAATTTCTAAAATTACCTCAGTCAAGGCTTTAATACACTTTTGATGTTGCTATCTAGCACTCAGTACTCTTCTGAAAGCTTTGTAATGATCAGCTAATTTGATTGATAAACTTAGAAAATACCAGCTTTTTGTGGAAGTGGCACTCAGCAGTAGTTACTCCCAGTACTACAGATCTATTCTGCATACCTACCAGAGACAACAATAGAGGTTTGAAGGTTTGTTGCTTTTGACTGTAAAGTTCCAGGGCACGTAAACAGTCTTTCTGCCAAGCACTCAATACCTGAGCTGAGATAAGCTGAATTAGTAAGTGTAAGAAATCATAGGAAAGAGCAGGAGACAAGCGTGAGGCAAATCGAGGTGCTTTCTTCCATCAGCTCTTCAATAACTTCTCTCAGACTTTCCACAAAATGTCTACAAAGCTGAAAGATAAAAGCAAATTAACTTGACTTCAATCCAGGCAGTAAATTGTGCTTTCTGCAATCAGGAATTTTTTTTCAAGACTCAGTAATGCCTCCCCAGATTCCTGGAGTGAAGCAGCAACAATTCCTTACTTCTTTTTTTTTTTTGTTACTGATTGTTGCTTAAACTGTGCATTTTATAGAAACACAAACTGATGCAAAAAGATGATTTTGTGAAACACCATTCACTGGACAAAGAGCTGGATCTCAAATTATATAACAGATATTGCATTAGATGAGAGGGGAGAGAAAGAACTGTCATGTAAGCAAAGTAATCAAAAGACAAAGTAAAAACAAAGTACCTAACTAAGAAGAAATACTTAATTGATTGTTACTTTCACAGAGGTCATTCCAGTCAATTACCATAAAGCTTTCTGGTACTGAATGCTCTTTTGGCAGCTTAAAGTACATCAACCCTTGAATAAATTCCTATATAGAACTAACTTCCATGTTCACTATGCACTCAGTCATCACAACAAAGATCCCAGCTGATTCGTCCTTGACCATGGGCCCAGTTCTGTTACATTCAGAGTAGCAAAAATTTGGAGTGGTTCTGCTGAAGGTAAAGAAGTTATTTTATATTGATACCAAAGAAATGCTGGGCAAGCCCTGCCTTAAAATGTGCAGATCAGATAATGTCATGTATTGAAAACAGACCATAAATGTAGGACTTCACTCACTGAGCAGTGAATAAAAATCAATATCTAATATATTGGTTAACTAACAATAAATTAGATTTATTTAATGTTCTATCTGTTGATAAACTAAATAATATTTGTATTGACAGCAATTGTACTGCTTGCTGTCTTGCTCTGTGCTGCTGTGATAATTATTATTTCAAGGCAGAAGCCAGTCTTTTTCCTTATTTGGGAGATATTGTCCACCATATGAATTGGGGATTTTATCTAAAGCACACTGAAGTCCATTGGAAAAACTCCTGTGGCCTTCAGTGAGCTTTATACCAGTCTCTGAACAGGTCAGGGTTCTTGTGGAAAATAATAGCGTGACCTGGTAATTATGTCTGAATATATAATGCCTGTGTATAGGGGCTATGTTTGAAGGAATCACAAAATCTCAGAATGGCTGAAGCTGGAAGACACCTCGGCAGATCAACTAGTTCAAACCCCCTGCTCAGAGACAGGTCATTTAGAGCATGTTTTCCCAGTGTCATGCTGGAATATAACTCTAAGTTTATTTCTTTACTTTTAAACTACTGACTTTCCTAATTTAATACTCTTTTACCTAAAAATCTGTTCTACATTGTACTTTGCAATTATGGGATCATTTGCCAATCTTTTGTGGCCTCTTAACGAGAGTGGAATCCTGTTGTGCATTTTACAATTAGTATTATGATTTATTTTTTTTTTCAGTGAACAGGGCATCAAGATTTTAGCATTTTAATGCAATCTGAGAAATCATTGTAATTGCTAAACTAATTTTGACCTCTTTAATGTTCTATATTTTGATTGCAAAGCACTCCATTTCTTTACTATGAGTCAGTGAGACTACAATAAATGAAGAAAAGAACTAAACAGAACTAACATACAATGGATATCTTCTAGAAGGGCAGGTAGAGAGATACCAGATATTTAGCACTCTGAGTCGCTTTGCTGTCAAACATAGATGTTAAGCCTCAATGAAGGTGGAATGATGAATATCCACCTATGTTTCCATGCAGACAATGCTCAACTTATCCCATTGATTTTAATGGAATTGCTCCCACAAACTGTTGCAGCCACCACCCTTTGCAGACTGAATTTTTCACGTTTTCCCCACGTTTATTAGTTGATAACCTGCAACATCCATATTCTTGTGAATCTGCTTAGTTTTTAGATTGTGAGTGATTGATTGATGTTGCCTATGCATACCTGATACTGATCGTTGATGAAAATTATATTTTAATTGAAACTACATATTCTCTTAATAGATATTACTAGTTGAATATAAATTAGAGTAGCCTTCATGTTGTTACTTCTGGCTAATGCAAAGCCAGAAATACACAGAGCATTGGGCTAGAAAATCTTTAGGGTTACTGCTGGTTTAACAAGGACAT